>NW_024384841.1:0-48146 GCF_016835505.1 Polypterus senegalus
TATATATATATATATATATATATATTTTTTTTTTTTCCATCCATCCATTCATCATTTTCCAACCGTGAATCCGAACACAGGGTCACGGGGTCTGCTGGAGCCAATCCCAACCAACACAGGGCACTAGGCAGGAACCAATCCGGGCATGGTGCCAACCCACCGCAGGACAAACGCACACACACCAAGCACACACTAGGGCCAATTTAGAATCGCCAATCCACCTAACCGGCATGTCTTTGGACTGTGGGAGGAAACCACGCAGACACGGGAGAACATGCAAACTCCATGAGGAGGACCTGAGAAGCGAACCCGGATCTCCTAACTGCGAGGTAGCAGCGCCATCGTGCCACCCATATATATATAAATGAGTGGCACAGTGGCGCAGTGTCGCATGCTGCCTCACAGTTAGGGAGACCCAGAGCTTGTCCGGTATATTATTTATATATATATAATGAGAGAAAAACGATTGACTACCCTCCCAGGTCTTCTTGTTGCATGGTTTATATTGAGGATAGTTAAATGCATCTGATGTAGGCAACAACTGGTTTTGTATCAAATTATTAAAAAGTAACCCATATGTTTGTTTCATTATAAATACATCCTATCCCTATGAAACAAATTGTATTTTATATGTTGAGAATACAGTATTCTTTCTTGTGTCATGAGAAAAGAAAACATAAGAAACATAAGAGAATATTGAATGACAGCAATGTTTTTAAAAGAAGTCCCACACCTTGGGTTGGTTCACCTTTGTGCTCATCATGTTTTTACCATTGCTTTGCAGTTTGTTTTAACTACCCCATTCTGAATCTACTCTCAGAGTTTTCTTTTCCCATGAGAAGGAGAAAGTTATTTCTGTCAGCAACAGGTACAGCACACCAACAAGCCTTGGTTGGGATGCCAGTAACTTCAAGGGACCCACACACTTACATACACTGGCCAGTTTAGAATCACCAGTACCCAGCATTATCAGCACATAGCAACAGAAAATTGATATCATAAATATGGAGGGACATGGTTATTAGACTTAGATACACAGATGTCAAATCCACTGGCTATGGGGTGGCAACGTCCCATCTCTACAACCACGTACTCTATTCATTTACTCCTTAGTCTTAGTGAAAAAGATTCTATAGCTATTCCATGAGCTGTCTTTCACTTTAGTTGTAAATTTATAAGAGCACATGCTTTATAAAAGTGATAGGCAGGTGTTACGCTACTAGAGACTAACCAGGCAACAGTAGATAAAAGCAGGACCCAACCTAGATGAGACACCTGTTATCACAGGGCACAGTCACACACACAGGGCCAATTTAGAGTCACCAGTTAGTGATAAATGAAAGACTTTGGGAAGAAACTGGTATCACCAGGCAGACAATGAGAGAACATGCAATTGCGTTAGGCTAGTGAGATTCAAAGACAGTCTCCTGCATTTGACTCTGTGACCCTTTAACACTGTGCCACCACATCACCCTCTTGGTGGACCCCAAGTACAAACACTGCAGAAGAATTTGTTGGCTGTCTCAGTGACCTGTGCTCTTTACATTAGCATACAAAGAAACTTTCAAGTGAACTCTTGATTTCAGAAGTGCTAGGTAAACATGTTCACTGTGCACACGGGTTAACAGGTATTAAAGCACCTCTTATATTTTTCATCAATCCTCTGTCAACAATGTCACACATTTAGCTTTATCTTTATAGCTACCCATCAGCAAATAATTAAAAGGGTTCCACTCTTTTATGTACAAAGGGCTTGACAATCATTGTCTCCACAAGAATTCACTCAGGTTTAATGTATGTCTTGAGTACACAATTTGCATACAGAGAGGATTCTTTATTCCACAAGCATCTATCCTGGAAAAAAAACACTTGGATGAAGAGCAAATTGTGTTGCCTGGAGTCAGCCTGGCAGTGATTGCAAGGCCCTTCAATGACTCCCCTTTCTAGTTATGTTTTAGCTTTTATTCACTTAAGTGAGAATTTACTTTGCGATTAAGTCTGGCTTAATTTTCAACTAGTGAATACAAAGTGGTCTCAGGGAAACCGAACCTGTGCTAGCATATACCGGTACTGACATACGTACACTGGGCACAGGGCAGTAGAGTGGCAACTTTAAATGCATAAATTAAAAAAAAATAGACTCTTTGAAAAATTATTTCTTGATATTTGTGTTATCCAAATAATTCAGTGCCCCTTTTATATCTTTCCTTTTTATAGCTAGTTGTAAAAGTGTAGCTGTAAAGCATACCACCAACATTGTTACATATTGTAACCCTGAACAATGATGGGTGAACAAATTAGGCTGCATGACATGGCGTTGTGTGGACTCCTTCTGCTCTTGTTTTGTCAGTGACACGGGCACCCAAAGGAGCAGCAGATCGCCACTGTGGTCCTTCAAAGGACAGCTTAGGAGGAACGTCTGCAATGTCCTGACACAAGAAGGGTGTCTAACTGTCATCTCCAGGACCATCTTTGACTGATCACAGTTATGTTACACTCAAACTAGAAATTCTACATTCATTTATCTGACATGTTACTACTGGACTGGCATCCCATCCAGGGTTACTTGCAGCCATTTGTTTGATACAGTAGGATAGGCACCAGTTCCCTCAACCCTGAACTGGATTAAGGAAATGGATGGATATATAATATTCATCATTAGGAGTCTAAAAGCCTCAAATTCTATAATATCCATCCATCCATTTTCCAACCCGCTGAATCCCAAAATAGGGTCACGGGGGTCTGCTGGAGCCAATCCCAGCCAACACAGGGCACAAGGCAGGAACCAATCCCAGGCAGGGTGCCAACCCACCGCAGGACACACACAGGCACACACTGGGGCCAATTTAGAATCGCCAATCCACCTAACTCTTTGGACTGTGGGAGGAAACTCATGCAGACACGGGAGAACATGCAAACTCCGCAGCGAGGACCCAGGAAGCGAACCCAGGTCTCCTAACTGCGAGGCAGCAGCGCCACCCTAATTCTATAATATGTTTAACATTAATATAAGTGGGTTTTATAAATGTTTCATTTTATGAACATGGGTCCCATGTCCCAAAGTGTTAAAAGTAAGGTTAATTGGTGATCGATAATTGGCTCTGTTAGGTGTTATTATGGGCAAGAATGGGGCCTGCCTTACAGCTGACTCTGCCGGGATATACTCTAGGCCACGAAACCCTGAATTACATTAAGCATGGTTGAGAATGTAAGCTTTTAAGTTGCGCGATGTTTGTGTTTTATTTTAAAAGTCTGTTTTGTAAATGTACGTATACAGCACTCTGAGCTTGACAAGTCAGAAATGTGTTAAATAAAAATGAACTCAATATTTACTAGGCATGCACAATCTTACCTAAAATAATTCTATAAGAATATAGTACTCTTTTAGTCGTCTTCTTGGTACATGCAGCTAATTCTATTTTGTTAACTTGACTGAGGACATGTGTTCTGCCCTTAGGATTTTTATTATTTTGGTTTTAAAAATATAACACATGTTATAAATGAAGTGACCATTGAAGCTCATTCGGGTAGCCAATAGCTATCTTTCTCATCCTGGTGTTTTTAAAAAAGTCGAGGTCTCCACTTCAAATGATAACACAGGAGTTTTGCTTCAGGTTCCATCAACCCTGGGTGCAGGAGTACTTCCTGACTTCAGTCTAAACTGTATGCCCCCTTCATTTTCAAAGGTGTGGTTGAGTATGTGATGTACTATTTAGTCAAAAGAATTCCAATGAACTTTGCCAATGTCTTTGTGAATTTTGAAGACCTGTCCACACAGACACAGCCTTCTCAGCTCATAATTATAGAAGGTTAATTCTTGTAGCTTTAGTTAGACATACAGTAACCTTTGGTCCTGGGATGCACCTGGTTGCTCTTCTCTGCATGGCTTCTGGAGTTGCTGTTTTTTTGTTTTGTTGGAAGCAGACAGATATTGTCTTATTAGTGTATTAGTGAATCTGGATGGTTTTCAAGTTCTCTGGACAGGTTTGAGCATGGGTGTGAATCCTTACCTGCGTAGTGGCGTGCATGTTACTGTGTCTGTGTGGATATTTTTTCACTACCTCTTATTTTCCTTATCCATCCCAAAGACATAAGATCTAAGTGAGCTTGGCCCGTTATGAGTTAGTATGCCCTGACTACTACTAGTTTACTTCTTTGACCCACTGACTCAGGACTACATAGTGAGTGCTGATACCTTGTTACAGTGTAATGTCTTAGTCAACAAATCTGTCTACCAACCATATTGTTGCCATAATTTAACAGATAAATAACTGGCCACTAAGCTGACAGTTGTATAACTGTCAAAGCACAGTCAGAAGCATAAACCACTGGATTGTTTAGATCATTAAAATTAATACAATTAATGGCATTTATTCTACAAAATGCTCATTTGCAAACACTACTTTTACAAACATTTATCTTTATATTGTTGCTTTATTGCGAGTCTATGCCAGTACAGCAATTACAAATAGAAAACTTGGAATCTTCCACATTGAAACAATTGATATTGGTCGCTAAACGCTTCTTACGTAAATGTACGGACCATGTATTCATCTCTTTTAAAACATATGTTAACTGTTAATTGTATTAACAGTTTTTTACTGTGAAAAGAACAGTATTAGGTCAATTCAATGTATTTGTTTTGGATTTTTATAGTGTATGTTCAGATTGCAATATTTGTAATTTGCCTCATTATTCTATGCTGAGTTGTATTATATTCTTGTTCACTTTGTAAAGGACTTTGTGATGGAAGCCATCCAGGGTTAAATCAGAGAATATCATGAATTTGTTGGACTTCATCTATATATTAAAATTTATTCACAGAGGCAAAGAAATTAAAAGACGACATGACAGTTATCTACATACGTTGACTATCACAGGTCAAGTGACTCATTTTTGGCTCATCTTGGCAGTTAGTGATGGAGACTTAGCAGAAGACCATTAAGTTTATAGTCATTAAGCCATCCTGCCTGATATTGTACGTGTATATATGATGACAAATAGGCAGCAAGGATTTAGCCTTGCAAGTACTAGATGAAGTGATCTTTGCAAGGAGTCAATGAAGTGATCCAGAAAACACACACAAGTACTACTGAGAACATGCCATAGCCTGAATGAAAAAGAACATTTCCTACACTGCTGCTTGTTACCTTTGAAGGGAGAACTCTTATATTTCCTACCCGTTTCACATTTCCACAGTCCTCAATGTTTCTAAATATTCTTACTATTCATGTATCAGTTTCTAATCCATTGTTATTGAATTAATTTTGTTTGGTGAGACCAAAAGGGGATGCTTACCCTCTGGTTTGTATGTGGCTCTCAATGGCCTAGTGCAGTGACAGGGACACTGTGCTGTAAATATGGCACTGTCTCTTGGATGAGACATAAACCCAAGGTCATTAAAGATCTATGGGCATCTTTTGGAAAAAGTAGGCTTAATCCTGATGTCCTGGCTAAATTTGCCCTTGAAGGCCTAGTCATTCTGGTCCCCTAATCATCTCATGTCTCTAATTGGCTATCTCTCTGTCTCTCTCTCTCGTCACTTCACCACCTAATAGCTAATGTGTGCTGAGTGTGCTGGTGCAATAATGGCTGCAGTCGCATCATCCAGGTGGGTGCTACACATTGTTGGTGTTTGAAGTGGTCTACCTCTGTCTAAGCGCTTTCACTAAAAAGAAAAACGCTATTTAAATGTAATTAATTAGTATTTGTTTATCCCAAGAGCACTGGTAACAAAGGTAGGAACAAACCCTGGACAGGAAGACAGTCCATCACAAGGCTCAATAACATACACACACCTACATTGGGCCACTTTAGAGTTACCACTTAGCTGGAGTAATTGAAGGAAAATCCACACTGACCCACACCAGCAAGGTGAGACAATGCATATTCCACCCAGGCAGTGGTAGATCAGGATTAAACTGGTATCTCTGAATGAATGGATAGAAGTCTGAGACCATTCACCATTACACAGCTCCTCCAATGTCCTTCACCTCTGGTGACACTGAAAGTTTAACTGGTTTTATGTAGTTAGTTATTGATTGCATCCGCCAGTGATAGCTGAAGCTTTGTTTCATTGTAGCCTCCTGATTGCTCTTGTACAAATTAACCAGCATGGATAATTCAGTCTGTGACTGACAAAACGATTAATCATTTCAGGGGCTGAGCTGCTCTTTTTTATTAGTTGCCTTCATTGTTTATCTGTCTGAATGGCAGATTTAAAACAAATTTAGGATTCAGATAGACTCTCAGATCAGCAAGATATTTACAGCTTTGGCCTGATCTTGTGGTCATGCTTAGTAACAAGTGATAACAGTGGAAGATGCTTATTAATCTCTGCTCCCCATTTCCTGATTAGTTTAGTCACACATGCTTACACACATAAAAAAGTGCAACACTTGCAGATAATGGTGAAGAAATCCTTTCAGTCTCACTGTTGTCACGTGTTCTCTAAAATCAGAAGTAGACTTTGCTTTCTCAAAAAAGAAATTAAATCATGAAGGGAAAACACTATAAGTCACCCATTACACTGCATTTATAAAGGCAACCACACTTATGCCACCAGTTTGATGCAAGCCAACCTTTTCCATGATGGCCTTATTAGCACAGACATTTTAGGTGAAATGTGAATGGGGTGCACATGTGAAGGGGCTGCACTTTAGACCCCAAGAATTCTGGTTCAATCCTCCCCTGTGGCCCACTGCGTGCTCCAGATGTAAACAGATGAGCATTATGTCTGTATTCATAAAGCACCTTGGTCTGGTCTTCCACTTTAGAAAGACACTACATAGTCTAATTATTAGCCTTGATTTGTGAAAGGTTTTCTTTAATTTATGCATTTCCTGGAAGATTTTGGTGACCATCCTGCAGTGTTTGAAGCTGGTGCAGTGGTAGTGCTGCTGCTTTGCAGTAAGGAGACTGTGGAAGATTGTGGGTTTGCTTCCCAGTTCCTCCCTGTGTGGACAGCTTTGAGTTCTGAGACAAGCGCTATGTAAATGTAATGAATTATTATTACTACTTTGATTCCCAACTGTAGCTCTTTTATTGTGAGCATTACATGTTCTCTCCATGTTCATGTGTGTTTATTTCTGGACTCCTCTTACAGTCTAAAAACCAGATGTCAGATTATTAAATTGCTTCACTTTCTGCTCATGAGGCAGCAGCAGGAATGCACTACTTCATTTTTTTTTAATCAGGCCAGGATTGCAGACGTGCAAAGTGTCCCTTACAGCAGAAGGTGTTGTATAAAATGACAAACTCCATGTTATTACAAAATAACATTACAATATCCATCCATCCTGCTATATCCTAACAACACGGTCATGGGTGTCTGCTGGAGCCAATCGCAGCCAACACAGGGCGCAAGGCAGGAAACAAACCCCGGTAGGGCGCCAGCCCACCGCAGGGCACACACACGGGACAATTTAGAATCGCCAATGCTCCTAACCTGAATGTCTTTGGACTGTGGGAGGAAACCGGAGCACCCGGAGGAAACCCGCGACACGGGAGAACATGCAAACTCCACGCAGGACCCGGGTCTTCTAACTGCGAGGCAGCAGCTCTACCCACTGCACCACCGTGTCTCCCAAAAAAATAATATCGTTCTCAAAACTGCTAAATCCAGTGCAGAAATACAGGAGGCTGAAGCTTATCCTGGCTACATCACAACAGGGTGCCAGTCCAACATACACATGCCCATACCGAGCCAATGTTAGAATCACATAGTAACCTACATCAATCAATCAATCAACATTTATTTATATAGCACATATTCATACAAAAAAATGTAGCTCAAAGTGCTTTACAAAATGAATAGAGAAATAGAAGACACAATAAAAAATAAACATAAGTCAACATTAATTAACTTAGAATAAGTAAGGTCCGATGGCCAGGGTGGAGAGAAAAAAACAAACAAAAAAAAACTCCAAAAGCTGGAGAAAAAATAAAATCTGTAGGGGTTCCAGACCACGAGACCGCCCAGTCCCCTCTGGGCAATCTACCTAACATAAGTCAACCAGTCCTCTTTGTATTTAGGGTTTTCATGGAAGGACCTGATGATGATGGTCACGTAGACTTCTGGCTTTCAGTCCATCAATGTTGGTGCATCATGATGCTTTGAGTAGGTGGTGGTGGCGCAGGCCGCCACCACAAAGAAACCGGAAAAAGAAACAGAAGAGGAGGAAAACACAAAACATAGGAAGAATGAGCAAAATCTCAATGGACAACGAATGGGTGTGGAATTCAAGTCCAGAATGCTGGATCCATGAGGCAGTGGTGCTTTCTAAACACAACCAAGTCACCCAGGATTACAAAATATTAATTTCCACTTTTATGAGTCTTTATTTTAGTTTCACACTGAGTAGTCTTTAATTTCTGTTAATTTCATTTCATTTCTTGAGAACTAATCAATCTGTGAAGGTCTTATGCTTCAGTGAATATTCCAGTAGTGTAATGGCTCAGTATTTAACACTGCGCTCTACAGCTCTAAAGTCCTAGTTTGAATCTTAGGCCTGGCACTGTCTGTGAGAGACTTAGCAGTAGAGTGTTGTACCGTGTTAGCCATAGATTGATACAGGAGAAATTACTGTGAAATGACATCTTTTACTGGCTGACGAAATAGATTACAAATGCAAGCTTTACACCTCGTCTGATGAAGGGGCCTTAGCTGCCTCGAAAGCTTGCATTTGTAATCTATTTCGTCAGCCAGTAAAAGATGTCATTTCTACCCTCTCCTGTGAGTGACTTACAAATCATGGTTCGGTGTTTGTGTTTTTTTTTTTGTTCCAAAAAAGAACCCAAAGACAACTCGACACTAGCCCTGATGTTCCTTCCAAGTTCTTGTTTCTGCTTTTCACCTAATGCTTCTGAGATAGGTTCCTGCCCAAGCAAACCTTGAACTGGATTAATGTTGGCATGGTGAAAGAACATTTTAAAAATATGCTTGAATGGGTTCCACTAGAAATTCATCCACCAATTTGTTTTCTGAACTGAGTATATTAATTATGGTGACGTGAGGAGCTGAAGCCTATCCTAACAGCACTGGGATAAACCAAAAAGGGATAAACCAGAATTGAACAAGATGCCAGTCCATCGCAGGGCACATTGACTCGCATATCTGTATTAATATAATGTCAATTTACAGTCACCAGCTAATATGACAGGATGTAGAAATAACAGACACTGGAAGAATAGGCTGACTCCATTCTGACAACGTCTCAGACATTGAACCCAAGACCTGAGAATTGAGACAATGTGTACTAACCATTGTGCCATTGTACCACCTTTCACTATTCATGACTTTGATGAATGTTAATGAGTATAATAAATGATATTAACTTGTCACAGTATTTGAAGCATGTTTAGTGGTAACATGCAAGGTTTACTTTAATGCTCATTTAAGTAAAGCAAAGTTCAAGAAAAAAGTACAGCTGCTTGTATGGACCCATTTCTCTTCCATTTCAACATATTAAATTTCCGTACCATTTCTGCATCAATTGATGCCACTTGAAGTGTTTGTGCTGTGTATATTAATATGTGCATTGATTTATTCATATATTGTACTAGATAATGTATGTATGCTGATGATGAAATTCTTTTATAACACTTTATTCATATACTGTACTATATAATGTATGTATGCTGATGATGAAATTCTTTTTATAACACTTTAGCAGCATTAATCTGCATCCAGCTCTGCAAGCAGGACCCCCAATTTACAGGGGAAATCTTGGGGGTTGGTGGCAGGATTGGCATTCCCACCACCATAAAAATCCACACACTGTTCCCAGTCCACTTGGGTCCCAATCCAGATGGTTGGTCATGTGGTGGATGCAACAACGTGCTGTTAGCATGTGCTCCCAACCAACCTTAGCATCTTGGACTCTTGGGCTCACAAGGTTTTTCTAATGGTGTTAAATAAGCAGATATTGTTTACAGAGGTGCAGCTGTGTTGAGCTTATCTGAAGAGATGCCATTAGATTACCAATATTAATAAAGATGCATTATACTGACTTTTGTCTATCCACTTCAAGTATGCAGAAACTTCTCTAGGAAGCAGCCTCTGAAATGAGTCTAAGCACCATGAATATATCTCATTACTAAGTTTAGATCTTCCTACTTTACCTTTTAAGTAAATATGCTCATCTAAAGCTTTGCATGCTATCAGCTATATACTAAAGATACTCTTATATATTCATAGCTATAAAAGCTTTATCTGAACAAAGAAATGTCAGTATATCCATTTTTTACATTGCAGGACTAACATCATAAATGGAATGCTCCTTAGACGTCTTTGTTATATACATTTCATTTATAACTGTTGGGGTCCAGGAAGCCTTTGTGTAACTAGTGTCAAAGTGAACCGGGATCAAGAAGAACAATCTTGAATCAAGATTTTTTCCCTAACAATTCACATGCTCTTCAGAGTGTTGTGTGTCTTATTATCAGTGAAAAATATTGCTGATGATATTTTAAGGTAAGCAAATCTAAATAGTGAAGGTGTGAGTGTGCATACTGATGCCTGTTTTTTTGCTTGGTCCTGCCTTGTGAACTGTCCAGATTAATGTTCGGATCCCTGTGACCATACAATGGATAATTGGAATCTGAAATTAAATAGATGGAGGAACAATGGACAAAGGCTTTCTGGAAATAAAACTTAATAATCTGTGTCTGTGCTTCACGGTCTTAGATTGAGTGTTAGTTGTTAATTTTGGTCATTAGCCCTGATATTCCACTGAATTTCATTTTTTGTATATTTTTACATGGCTATGAAAATAATTTTGTTTACAGTGTATTTAAAAATAGAATCATTTCATATGACTATGCAATGTATACTTTGAAATTCATTGAGCCCAAAGCTGGCATTCAGAGTAGTAGAGAATCAAATGGACGACTGGAGAACTGAGTTGCTAGATGTTGTGGGGTCCATACTGTAGTTAGAATTTATGATACAAATATAATTAGCTAAGACCTAGGAAGGTCTGCCAGTGAAGCAGCAAGTGACCTGGGGCCTCATGTATTAATGGTGCATACGCACAAAAATGTTGTGTCGGCCATTTCCATGCTCACATTGTGATGTATAAAAACTAAACTTGGAGTAAAGCCACGCACATGCTCATGGCAGCCCCTCACCTTACCCAGCGTCAAAGAAGTGCTACTGTTTCTGTCTGGTCTCCCTTTTTCCAGATTTGCATCAGTGACACAGGATTTATCAAATACACCAAAATTAATTGCATATTGTTTATACATTTAATTCACTTGATTGTAATCATTCTGTAACAATATAAAGGTGTACACAATGAACAAACTCTTTCCAAATACCAGAGCTGCTTTAGTGTTGTTACTCTCAGTGCACCACTCAGAGTATTTTAACCCATTGTATGTGTGTGTGGTATCATAGCTGCACAGTAGCTGATAGGAAACCTCTATGGTGGGTTGTGTCGAGAGTGCAGAAATACAGTTTCCAGCCCTGGAGGACATTTATAAGCGGGGCCGGCTCTACGCTGGGGCAAGGGGGGGCAATGCCCCCTTAAACAAACATCCTGCCCCCTTAAATCAAACTTTTACAAGCTGAGAGAGAAAATAATAGATTACCCACAAACTGAATATGGACAAGATTTTAAAAATTTAAAAACTACAGTAACTGAAAAATCCACTGGAAAAGGCACAAATGAGATGATAGGTTTCACTCTTGTTCGCTCTTTCCCTCCGTGCTCTGTTTGTCTGCAGCTCACACAGCACTCGGCAGAGATCCCCCACTCACCCTCCCCCCAGCTAAACATCCAATCACTGTTAGTATGCAAATGACCGGTGTCAGGTTTCTCAGTAGGCAGGGCTGCGCAACAGCGGCAGGCTTTGAGGAAGCAGCAAATCTCTGTTGTCAAAGTCATAGCACCTCGTGAGATAATTAACAACAACTAAAAATACATCATATTTGTACAGTCAATGGGGACTAGTCCATTGTTCTTCTTACAGTTTCAGTCTGGTAGAGAAGTGTTTCTTTCTCTATCCCACAAGCACCACTGCTGCTGCATAGAGCCGACTGGAGGACCCGTGTCTGTCTGTCAGACCCGACACAAAGCCCCGCCCCAGCTTTCAACTCTGCACTCAACAGTTTTCTTGTTTCATATACTGATGTAATCCCAGCGATTTTAGTAAAGCTTAATTACTTTCCTCCCCAGCTTCCAGCAGTTCACAAAGGGAAAGTTAATGCTGTGAGATGCATCCTTTTTCCCAAGCTTTCAAAAAGTGTGACGCTGCTCCTGCCTGTACCAATAGCAGTAGCAATGATCAGAGACAGCAACTAGCATGTCTACTCCTGTGGCATCAACAGGCACTGCTTCTCCTGTACCTCTGACAACAATTGCTGCCCAAAACAACCCACTCAGCTACCCAGTGACTTAAATGGCAATACACCATCCCAGTCAATACTGGGTAGTTACCCGAAACGTGCATTTGGTGGTACAACATTAAGATCATTCAATCCTGCCTGGTACCGCACACGACCATGGCTGGAGTACTCTGTTGTGTGGGACGCATGCTTCTGTTTCCCTGTCGGAAATATGGCAGCACTGTTAATGAGAGGGATGTAGTTTTTACCTTAACTGGTTTTAACAACTGGAAAGCAGCACTTGATCGAGACAAGGGGCTACAGAGGCATGTGTCCAGCCACAACCATGTGCATGCTTCAATCTGGACTGAGCATAAAGCAGAGAGGCCACAGGGGGACTGTGGATTCAATGTTGGCTGGTAAAACACAACTTGAAAAAACATTATTATGTCAAGAGTATTGGTAGTGCTATAAGGTTTCTCTGTGTAAATGAGTTGGGGCTCCGTGGGACTACAGAAACCTAGAGACATGATGCAGCGGGTAATGATGATGACATTGCTTCAGGTATTTTTCTAAAACTGATGAGAAGCTAGCAAGCATTGCTAAGGGTATCCCATAAAATGCAAAATACACATCTAAGGATATCCAAAATGAAATTATCCAAACACTGGCTGACATGGTGCTTGGAGAGGTCAGGAAAAATATGAAAGTGCTGATTCTGCAGGGTTTTGCCTCAAAAGTGATGGGACCAGGGATAGGTGCAATGTGGAAAATGTGTCTGTGATAATATGGTTTGTCAGAAACTCCATACCAGAGGAGCATCTTATTGGGTTGCTTGACTTGCAACAACTTGATGCAGAGTACATCACCTGTGAGATACTGCTACACCTTTCTGATGCTGGCTACAGTGCTGACAGTATACTGAGCCAGTGTTATGATGGGGTTAGAGGTGGGTACAAGCTCTGCTCCAAAAGAGCTTGACAGATATGTCCCATACATCCACTGCTACAACCACAACTGCACTTAGTGGCTGTGCATGCCATGCAGAGTGAGCCATGTGCAAAAGATTTTTAGCCTATCTAGTTCACTCTACAACTTTTTTCACCACCACTATGTGCTCAATAAACATGATGCACCTTACTTGTCTAAAAAGGCTGCTTGAGATCAGATGGACAAGCCACTATGAGGTGACAAGGTGCACTGTGGACAATCAAGAACAAATCCTTAGTATCCTATCTGAGATGACAGAGGATGATGATGCTGCAGTTACCTGTGCACCGAGGCATCAGGCCTGCTATGCCAAATTAAGAGGCATCACTTCTTTGAGATTGGAAAGTTCCTAGTGCGGGTGCTTGGTGTCTTGAAACCAGCAAATGCTCTTCTACAGTCTCAGTCAGTCGATCTGTGCAGTGCTTCTGAGGTTGTTAGTGCAGCACGGGACTCCTTAAAAAACATCCATGAGGATGACTGTTGGGGAGTGTCATCTCCTGCTGAGGATGAGTCACATCCAACAAAGAGAAGGAGAACAATGAGCAAACACCTGGGTCAAAGTGTTGTGCTCTCAACTTTGGGCCATACAGACTCTGGTGATCCCACCATTTCCCCATCAGTCTCTGAAAAGATCCCTGCTTAATATCCTTGACAGGGCCATTTCAGAAATGGAAACTAGATTTTCACACAAGAATATTGACCTGATGAGAGCCACATCTAGTCTTGCACCCAAATTTAGCGCATTTGTAGATCCCACCCTGTTGCACCCTCTAGCTGTGATGGCTGGCACTGTAGCAGATGTTGTAAGTCTGAAAAATGAAGTTCTTGTGGCAAAACTGCTCAAAAAATGTTCAAAGGAAACAGACCCGTCCACTGTGTGTAAACTCCTGCAGGAGTACAAGGAAGCCTTTCCTGAGTTGCATAAATTGTATGTAACAGCCCTGGTAATTGGTGTGTCTTCAGCATCGTGTGAGAGTTCCTTCTCCACTTTGTCACAGGTTTTATTCTTTATTTTATTTTTCAAGACTTGGTGAATTGATTTTTTTTTTATAACTTGGCCTACCCTTTTTAGTTTTGTTAGTATTGAGAAGTGTTATTGTTGGCTTCAAATATATTTGATATAGGCCATCCAATTAAGGTAAATGTCATGTTTTTAGTTGTTATAATTTGATGAGGAATATTTATTTTACTTTTTGTTGTTTTATTTTTCAGTTTTCCTCCTGAGGGATTGCCACCTTATCGTGGTCAGGGTGTTGCGAGCCTCAGTGACCCTAAGAGCTACACCAGCAGAAGCTTAGCCTTCAGGTGGGACACCCAAGTTGGACCGTCTTAGGGGTAGAGGCCTGACAAAGTGCAATCAATTACATGACAAAAGCAGTTATCCAGAGCACCCCCACCCCTTTCCCGCCTCCGTCATCACTATGTGACCCCTTCACATTTCTGTCTGCCCCCTAATATATGCCTGTGTAGAACCGGCCCAGATTTATAGGATTCCACTCAGCCATGCCTTAGTCTATTTGAACTGTAAATGCACTCAATCAGTCCATCAAGTGCTCCTGGTAGAAATACTTGTACTCAGAATTACAATAACCTCGCTGTAAACCTGCACTACAACTGTAACATTGCACAACCTGAGCCACTTCATGAATCATTTGCACTATCTTAACTTTATGTACATGTTTATTGTACTTTTGCTGTTATATTGTATATTTGAATTATTTGTTATTGTATTATTATTATTATTATTATTTTATCATTTTTAAGAAAATAAGTTTATGGAGGATTTGCATATTGAATCTCATTGTACCATACAATAATAATTAAGGAATTACGTTTAATTCAATAGAAGAAGCATTTTTACAGATGATGATGACTGGCTTCTAAGCAGATTTAGAATTCCAAGATCTATCCTCTTGGAGCTGTGTGTGGTTAGAATACTAAGTATACTATGTATACTTGATATAATTTTGCATAAACTTAATAATTAAACATGTACGAGTGCGGTGGCACAGTAGTAGTGATTAGCTGGCACCTCATGCAGTCATTGTTCCTGCCTCGCACTTGATGCTTGCTGGGACTGGCACGACCCTTGATGGATGGAATAATTAAACATGTATCATTATAGATTTTTCAATGTCCCATAAGAGTTTTGAAGAATCGGCGTTCTAAGCTTATAGCTGGTTTTACATTTATTACAGACCTCATTATGTGGAGAAAGAAAGCGGAAGGACAGGAATTGGGGATTGGTACATTTAACATAGACAGTATTTCTGAGTTAAATTATTACATTCAGCGGCGTGAGTGTCCCAGCAAGCATCTTGTGGGAGGCAAGAACAATCCCTGGATAGGGCATCAGCTCATCACTACTGCTGCACCACCATGCCCCCACATGTTTAATACATACATTAATGCATTTCATCATGAAAATGATATCAAATATACATCTTACTATTTTAAAATGTCCAGAGTTGTAATATCATGAATGTAATGTATTCTGTGTGGCGATCACTGCCTGCATGTTCTTGTCTACGAAACAGAAAGCCCATTTAAAAAGCAGCGTAGTGATTAATGACTGGGCCGGGGAACACATAGAATACAAAGCATTTACCGTGCTACTTTAGTTATGATGGGATTTGAGAAACTCTATTAAATTATACATCGATTTTAAGATGAAGTGATGAAGTTTACAACGTTCTACTTTTTTGACAAAATAGACTACAAGAATAAAGTGGCAATTTCAAGATTAAAGTCTATATTTTGACCATTTTTCCTTCACTGTGTCCCTGATTTTTTCTTCTGTTCTCTGTGCACTAACACTCTGACGGTGGGCTACAACTCGCCTTATCACCTCAATTTTGACATCTGACCACTTCTTTTTTTATTTCAGGCACTGTGTGACTTTCTGAATTTTAACTTTTGAGTGCCACTGTGTCAATTTTTTTTTTGTTGTTCATACCACTGCCTAACCCACCAAAAAGTATGTTTGTCCGTACGTTTGTCTGCATTTCACTGAGTAGTTTTTTTTCTCCATGCTTTTGCCATTGTCTTTTTGCAAAACGTTAAACGTAAGGGACTATTTATATTGATTTGCACATTCAAAGGGGAGTAATTCTGGGAGGAGTGAGGGTTGGGCAGCAGGCACGTTCATGCGGTGTTACATTTCACACTGACTGGGATTTGTGGAGCAGAAATGCGTGAGAGTTGGCTTAGGCACTGTTTTGTGCATGTGAAGTTTTTGTCGGTATGCATATTTTTCCACTTTGTCTGTACACCATGTTTTAGTGTGAATTGTACACATGGTGTTATAATGAGGCCCCGGGTCTGCAGTAACAGATGTTCGAGCCAGCCAACTTAGGACATAACCAATTCAGTGACTATGCGCACTTTTCTTTGGTCCATATCATGCTGAATGAGTATACTTCAATGTGGTTTAGCACATTCTCCCAGAAAGGGGCTGAGGGTCTGGTTTGATTAGTTGTTTATGTTTTTAATAGAGATGAATAGCCAGTGTCTAGAAAAAAAAGATAAAGGGCAGGGTAAGGAGAGCCAAGAAAGCAAGAGGTTCTAGAAATGGAGGTACTATCAGCAGGGCTGGATTAAGACAAAATTGAGCCTGATGCTGCAGTGCAAAAAAGGCCTATTTTTTCTCAGCATTGGTGCATGTGCATTCGACACTAACTGTACATGCGCACTCAGACCGACCAAGAAGCCTTAACTGCTTGCGATGCAACCAGCCAGCCTTTATTGAACATAAATAATAATAACGACGTAGTATCGTAACAACTCAAGATTAACATCAAACTATGTAACATCAACATTCAATAGCAATTGTCTGAAAAGTGCACTTAATGCAGAAAATCTAACAATGAAATACACAAAATTTTGCAATTCTTTTCTGAAGCAGAGTAAGAAAAGATGAATTTGCAGAGACATTGGGTCAAAGTGACTCAGTTCAGGCTCTTGAGGGTAAATATTTGTCCATGATTTGAATTTCATAATAGACTAGAATCCTGTTGAGGATTTAAAAAATTCTAAACATCACGGGCCGGCTTTTAGTTTTACCTTTACAGATAACCATTTAAATAGCCATCGATTTTTACCGTACAATTAGCTTTTCAAGCTGAAAAATTTACTCGTGGCACTTACGAACAATAATAAAGTGGCAAGAATCCCCACGATATTGCAAAAAACACATCTAAATTACTAAGTAAACTGTTTAATGTAAAATTGATAGCATTAACTTGAAATCTTCAGTTAACAATAAACACAACGCGGCGTTATAGCTACGTCACAGCACAAAGAACAACAGTAACTGTATAATAAAGTAGCGCTGTGTCTAGGCATCTGACAGTGGACTCCAAATTTCATTCTAAGAATTATTTTTGAGGTTAATATAGCAAAGGAAAACTGCTCAGCCTCTGGAAAATTCTCATCTGTTTTCATCTGGGCCTATTTCAGGAATGGACCTAATGCTGGAGCATTAACAGCACCCACCTTAATCTGGCCTGACCATCAGGATGGTAGTGGTTATGGCTATGTCTATAGAGAGTCTTGAGGAATAAAACAAGGGCATGGTGATAGTAGATGAGCATCAGCATTTGTTAATGTCGAGCACAGGGGGCTTGCTATGGGTGATACTGTATCCCAGTAGGTGTGTTGTGTGCCCTGTAGAGGCAGTAGGCAGGGGCAGCATGTGTAGAAGTGTGCAGTGCTCTCCCAAGATTCTGCTGTTGTGTTTCAGCCAGTCGGCTGGGCTTCAAATGCTGTTTTCTTTCCATTTTGTTCATTTTTGATTCTTTTGTTTAGGTTAATTTTGGTGGTTATTTAGTTTCTATGTGTATATGTATTTACTGTTATGTTCCATGTGTCTTGTAGGTGGTCTCACAAGAGTGTGGGCCGTCTTCCCATCACCACAAGGGACTGCCTTCAACCCTATAAATATAAAGGCTGCAGAAAACCCACAGTTCCTCACAGCCTAATGAATACACTTTGTGTGTTAGTGAGCTTAGAATTTATTTTGTATACTTTTGTATATATTCTAGATTTTGTGACCTTTTCTCTGTTTTTGACTTTGCCTCTTGGATTTTGTATTGAAATGGGGATTGCTTTTGATTACCTGTTTGAAGGCATTGTCTTCAGTGCTTTTAGGCTCCTCTGAGTTTTGTACTCATTTTTATTTATAAAGATTTCCGCTTTTCTCTTTTTCCTGAATAGCTGAGGTTTGGTGGTCCCAAAGTCGGCAATTTTCTAGTTGTTTGGAACTCTGTTGCTAGGCTCTTTCAAGTTCACTGACAACTACAGGGTGACAACCCATGGTTGGTAGTAGTATTTGGCTCACTATTTAATGAAAGAGTGAGGAAAGAGAAGAAATAGTAAATGTGGTAACACCTGCTGTCTACCAGAGGTCTATGGCTTACAACCCCTGGTAAAGATTATGAATCACTACTCTTACATCCATAGCCCTCTGCTACAAAATATCAAAGACCACATCAGTTTCTGAAAAGATTTGTTCATGTGTGTTCAACATAAAACAAACATAAAATCCTCAGGGTCCTTAGAAGCCTTTGGCAGCATTGAGTGTGTCATCATCTACTATGGTCTCATTCTTGGTAATCTTTTCAAAAGTCTACAGGAGCCCATCATAGTTGTTCACCACAGTACTCACTATTCATGATGTAAAGTTTCACCGAACAGGAGCATTTCTGGGCAATCTTGAACACCCAAGAAAAGGACACCCTCTTGATAGATTTAGAACAAAATGCTTGACAAACCCAGAGAGATTTGCAAAAACTCCTAGATTCACTCAAACATTTTATACTCATGAGACAACGCCATGTTGATGTGTGTGCATAGCAGTGTACAAGCATGGCATTGGGTGCTATTGCTTTAACTTCAGCCTGAAGTCCATCCCCATCACAGATTTGCGACACAAGATTTTCTTGGTAATTGTAGCCATGCATTTTTTCATTTAAACATCAACGACAGATTGGGCATCTCACCCCAGAGAAACATAAAAAAAATCTAGCAAATTACTCATGAATGTGACCTGCATTATCAACACATCAAACTATAACAGACAGTGCCTGACATGAAATGCCGCTTGTCTCATTTAGTTACCATGTGAAAAAGGGAGCAGTTTGAACTTGACCTTTGATTTCATCAACAACAGTGGCTGAATAGTAGAAATCAAATCATTTTAAATGGAATGGGACATGCCAGAAAACACAGAAGATGACTGGAAGTGTGTGGCCAAGACAGAATCATATTTGGATAATGTTTCAGTGAATTCCTCTAATTCCCTTGCTAGCTGCTTCACTACCCTCATCATGCCAGATCTTGTGAATGTACATCAATTAGGCAGTTAAGAAAGGCCCGGTTTTTTTCACCGTTTCCTTGTGTTTTGCCACCTGAATGAGAACACCATCATGAATTCCATGTTCTGCTCTGACCACTTAACCGTATACATGAACTCACATGTTCATTGTGTTTCTCATGTCTTTGTATGCCCTGTCCCAGTTTCGACCAAACAACCTAAAATGGTTTCATTAAGAGGTGTGGCCAACAATACTTTCTCTTTGTCACGGCACTTCCAGTCAACCAGCTTACCTTGTCATATCAGGAGAATTCAAAAGACTTTGTTTCCCTGACTTTTGAACCAAATCAATCTTGGGCATTGATCTGCCCTGCTGTTTAATTCTGAGTCTTTCCTCATAAGGAAGGCAATCAAATGGCTTCACCAAAATCAGGTCAACAATATTAACACTGCCATTGTGTATAGCTGGCTGGCTGGCTAATCCATTCCCCAACCTAGTTTGAAATATACAAATGCACTTTACTAAACTGAAAAACAGAGCTAACTGAAGAATGCTACATACAGTATATGTTTTAATTAGCAGTAGAATGGGTACAAATGAAAATTGTGGGCTATTTTGCCAGGAAATAACAGACTATGAGCAGCAGCTTGTTTACGACTTCAGTTACCAAAATTTGCATGGGACTGAACTTGAAATGTTCCAATGCGAAAACGCTGTTAATCTAAAAGAGGCCTAGCCACTTTGACTGTTCCTCCAATCATCATGCTGAAATATATACTGAACATACAATGTAAAAATGACAAAACTTCAAATTTAAAATCCCCCAAGAAGTCTAATATAAAGTTCAGGCTTTTAGGCAACCAAGAGTTGAGTTTAAGAGAATCACACCACTAAATAATACACAGCAGATTTCTATGACCACAATCAAGCTGACTGATGAGGTTGGCTGGCTTTCTTTTAATTGTACTTGTCTTACCCAACAGCTGTTTATAGTATTTCTCACACCATATTTAATTTGTGATGTGCATTTCCTACTGCTATGTTATATGTCTTCTGTAGCCCATAAGTGAAACTCGCATTTTCCTTTGGCTACTTTTTGGTTTCAATCCACTACTTATATTTGTCTAAACTCAGTCCTCATGTAACAATTGAACTTGTTTTAACGATAGACATAGAAATGCAAATGCCGCATGACCAGCAGCATCGTACATCAACAGCCACCATATGCAGTGGCACTGCTGTGGAGTGAAGTAATGGATAAAGATGCCTCCGCATGTGCTGCTTGGGATTATACAAACCGGCTGTACGCTCCAAACCAGTTCGGGATTACATTTCATAGGAAAGCTGAACAATTTTTTTCGTTATATTTGGCCATTTTATAATCTTAGCACTCAAGGTCACTTTACAAATAAAATTAAACAACATTAGTAAATTAAAACAAGAGAATGATAAATCAAACATCAATAATTAGCAACAAAAAAAGATCACTGGCAGCAACAGTGCAAAATTACAATTGGTATGCCAGTTTGAAAAGAAAAGTTTTGAAGGCAGTTTTAAAATGTGTTATTGAATTGAGCTGAAGTATATGAGAGAAGAGAATTCCTGAGATGAGGAGCACTATGAGAGGCGCCGGCTCCCATAGCACAGAGTTTGATGTGGGTACAGAAAGTCGAGCTGCAGATGAGGGGTCTGAGTGAGTGAGAGGAGTGTCAGTCTGTAGGATATCAGTGAGGTTGTGGAGAGCTTTAAATGTTAAGAGCGGTATTTAGTATTGTATTCTGTAGTTAACATGGAGCCAGTGAAGTTGAGAGAGAATAGGTGTGCGCCACCTCCACCTACTCAAAGCTTCATGATGCTCCAACAATGATGGATGGATTAAAAGCCAGAAGTCTACGTGACCATCTTCATCAAGTCCTTCCGTGAGAACCCTAAATCCAAAGAGGACTGTTTCATTTATGTTAGGTAGAATGCCCAGAGGGACTGGGCGGTCTCATGGTCTGGAATCCCTACAGATTTTATTTTTTCTCCAGCCGTCTGGAGTTTTTTGTTTTTCTGTCCACCCTGGCCATTGGACCTTACTCTAATTCTATGTTAATTAATGTTGACTTATTTTATTTTCTTATTGTGTCTTTTATTTTTCTATTCTCTATTATGTAAAGCACTTTGAGCTACTGTTTGTATGAAAATGTGCTATATAAATAAATATTGTTGTTGTTGTACTTAGTACTGTGTTGTGTAAGAACAGGACATAGACAAGAAATGTTTGGAGATGGAAGAAAGCAGTCCGAAATGTTACTTATATGGGAGGAATTATTTAATAATAATAATTATTATTATTTAATAATTGTCATTATTAGTGTATAAATGGATATAAATATGTAAACGATTACAAATCTGTTGTATGTAAACGATACTGTTTTAAACGTTATTGTTTTTTCATCAGAAAACCCGGTTTCCACGTCTACCTGTCTTAGTTTAAATGGCACTTTTTTTACGACTCGCAATATGGACCTGGACTTGACTTATTGTGTCGACTGGGCAACACAGTGAATCGGCGTCTACTCTATATGCTATGGTTTTAACAGCTACACTTCCAACATCTTCCTCATCTTAGGAATGCCACTGACTGTAGTTTTTATTTTCCTCTCCTCCTTTGCCAATTGGCCATCATTCAACAATTAATTAATTAATGGAAATACATTGTTGGCTTCCATTTATGATAATGAGCTTCAGACTACTTAATTTTCTGTCTCTTTAAACAAGCCTGTGTTCTTATATGTACTCATTATGTAATTAATAATAGTGTAGTTTGTATTTGCATCTACCGGAAAACTTTTCATGTTACTCTGGGCCTGCATTCAGTGAAGATAAGCTTAAACTGAAGCCTTTATTTAATTTTAAATTCTACTTCACTGGGTGGGCTGGTGCCCTGCCCAGGGTTTGTTTCCTGCCTTGTGCCCTGTGTTGGCTGGGATTTGCCAGCAGACCCCCATGACCCTGTAGTTAGGGATATAGTGGATTGGATAATGGATGGGTGGATGTTTCTGTTTTATTTTATCTTCATTATAGTGACACTGTGTGTATCCTGGGCTTGAATCACGTATCCCCAGTTTGAGTGGCTCCTCTGTTTTGACTCCCACATCCCAATGACAGTTATTAGCTTGTTGATTTTAAATCAGACCTCCAGTGTGGGTGTTGTGGTGTTTGTGAGTGTGTCCTGCAATGGCATGGCACTCTGTGCAGAGCAGTGTATATTGCTTTGATGCACTGTGACCTTGAATTGGATTGAACAAGTGATTATCTACATATACATTTATACCTTTGAGCAGTGATCTGACCCTGACTAATGTGAAGGGCACGTTATATGAGTAACTTGCTTGCCCAGTCTTAATCTACTTGTGCTAGTGAGGGCAGAGTTGGACAGACAAGACCACCATAGCTCTGGCCACAGTCTCAAACAAAGCTGAATTCTCAGAAACAGGAAATAAGGAAAGGAGCCATGGGTCACAAACCTCTTAACACCCTGTTTTTTCCTCTTTTGGCAGTTAGATTTAGGTTGAGCATACAAATTATTATTCATCTAGAGGCTATCTAATAAAATGTTTCAGATGGAATTAACTCTGTATTGTAAGGTAGCATTTGTTTTGCAAAGCTTCCTTTGAAACTCTCCTGAGCAAAACACTTTCGTTACTTTTCATATCTTACTTTCTTGCCATTATGTGGCCTGCTGATAAGTGTGTTTTTTTTTTGGAGGGGAAATCTCTTGTATCATTGTTTGCTGAAAGGAAACTTTGATTTGGTGACATAATGCTGTGTGGCACCTACCCCTGACTTTCTCCCTCATTAACCTACTTTGGTCACAACATTCAAATCCAGAATGCTGCATTTCACAACACGTTGAGCATTGTCAGCCCTCATTTTGTACATATAAATGCAACGTAATTAGTGAGAAGGAGGTCGCTGGGTCTGTACCCCTGTGTGATCTTTCTTAACTCACATTAGGGGATATCAGTTACCTTGTACTATACAGTGGTGGAGTTGAATTAAGGAGATAGAATTGTTTAGTCAGATTTAGTGTACTGCCTAAGAAGTATTAAATATCAGTTGGTCAATCGCTCAATCTTTATTTATATGGCTGCTCTAATGCTTTTAAAACATCCTCCATTATAAAATGTTTAATGATATTAAATGCAGCCTCTAAACTATAAACTGGATAGCACAGTGAAAACAACTCAATAATGGGAACATAGCAGGAGGAGGTGACATTTTAAAATTTTACATTGATATTTATTTGCTTGGCAGATGCTTTTATTCAAAACAACTTACAAAAGAGAAAAACACAATTGAGTAACATTAGGCTAGGGTCTGTTTGTTCAGCAAGTGTAGTAGGACAGTTAACGAAAGTGAAAAGATGTAGTAACTAATGAATTTACAATCATAGATAGATAGATAGATAGATGGGATAGATAGATAGATAGATAGATAGATAGATAGATAGATACTTTATTAATAGATACTTTTTAATCAAGGGAAATTCACCTACTCCAGCAGCAGCATACTGATAAAGAACAATATTAAATTAAAGAGTGATAAAATGCAGGTAAAACAGACAATAACTTTGTATAATGTTAACGTTTACCCATAGGGTGGAATTGAAGAGTCACATAGTGTGAAGAGGAACGATCTCCTCAGTCTGTCACTGAAGCTGCTCCTCTGTCTGGAGATGATCCTGTTCAGTGGATGCAGTGGATTCTCCATGATTGACAGGAGCCTGCTCAGCGCCCACGCTCTGCCACGGATGTCAAACTGTCCAGCTCCATGTCTACAGTAGAGACTGCCTTCCTAACAAGTTTGTCCAGGTGTGAGGCGTCTTTCATCTTTACTGCCACCCCAGCACACCATAGATAGAAGACGGCACTCGCCACAACCATCTGATAGAACATCTCAGCATCTTATTGCAGATATTGAAAGACGCCAGCCTTCTAAGGAAGTATAGTCGGCTCTCTCCTTTCCTACACAGAGCATCAGTATTGGCAGTCCAGTCCAATTTATCATCCAGCTGCACTCCCAGGGATTTAAGGTCTGTACCCTCTGCACACATAACCTCTGATGATCACCGGGTCCAGGAGGCCTGGGTCTCCTAAATCCACCACCAGCTCCTTGGTTTTGATGGTGTTCAGTTGTAGGTGGTTTGAGTCGCACCATTTAACAAAGTCCTTGATTAGGTTCCTGTACTCCTCCTCCTGCCCACTCCTGATGTAGCCCACAATTGACATGGCAGGACTCCAAATCGTATTGAAAGTCTGATGTATATACTGTAGGCTGAACAGGACCGGAGAAAGTACAGTCCCTCTTGCCGCTCCTGTGTTGCTGACCACAATGTCAGACCTGCAGTTCCCGAGATGCACATACTGAGGTCTGTCTGTAAGATAGTCCACGGTCCATGCTACCAGGTATGAATCTACTCCCATCTCTGTCAGCTTGTCCCTAAGGAGCAGAGGTTGGATGATGTTGATAACAATTGTTGTTAACAATCAATAAAGCAATTAAACTTATTGCAACAACAAATCAACCAACAATAAAGGAATGATCACAGAGCAAAGTTTGTTTTTTTTTCAAATCAATTAGACAGATATTCACAGAACAGATAGGTATTCAATTGTTTCTTGAATACATTGAGGGAGTCAGCAGTTCAGATGGAGTGTCCAGCCGCCCACCAACTCAGGAACTACACAGGAAAAGAGTCTGGATTGAGGCTTGATACCACGCAGAGGCAGCATCACCAGCCGCTGTTCACTGGCAGACCTGAGTTGGCAAATCACCAGGATCTCCATATACACAGGTGCTGACCCACTGACTACTCTGTAGGCAAGCATCAGGGGCTGGAACTTAATATGTGCTGAAGCCAATGTAGTGACCTGAAAAGAGGGGTGATATGAGCCCATCTTGGCTGGTTAAATAGCAAGCATCAAGCAGAGTTAAAGATATAAAGAGTATTAAACAAAATAAAAGTAGAGGAAACATTGATAACTCTCACACCACTCTGTCTCAGATAGGGATTGGCAGGTCAGCCACTGTGTGCCTGATTGTGCTTTGATATTGGCTGGAAGCCCTGCCAGTGTTGTATCCCACTGGTGCAGTTGGGACAGGTGCTGACCCCAGTGAACCTGACAGGATGTTTGGATGGCCTTCAAAGCGTGAAATCTTAGTTAATATACAGTGTGGTAGTGATAGCAGAGATGTCTCAATCAATTTGTCAGAGTTAAATGCAGGCAGAATTGCAAACTGTGATAAACTGGGATTTTTTTATAATATGCACACAAAATTTACAAGCACAGAATTAATAAACAGGAAGACTCCAAACATTAGGACTTAGGTCTAGTATTCCTGTTTACTCAAATAGAAATGTATTTTAATATTGTTCATAAATACTAATTTTTTTAGAGAGTTATGTATGGTATGAAGTCATATCAGTACAAATTATTGTGAAATGTTCTTTGATTTGTGAAATCGTTCCTTAATTTTTAAGATAAGGAAGTAAGACTTTTGAGAAAATGTAGTTAGAAGAATGTAAAAGAAGAAGTTTTGAGGTAAGATGGTTTTACTTACTAATCAAGGCGCAAGAGAGTGATGATATGTTTACATGTTGATTAACATGCGAGTAAGAATTTCATTGTACACTGTACACGACAGTAACGACCCTCTAAAAAAGATAAACAGAGATCATTCACTTCGATTCACTTCAATCATAGATGACAGGTGGCTCACTGCTGAACACTTGGCAAGTCGAAGAGGCTCGAATTGTTATGATTCATGACAATTTAAACAATGTGTTCTCCATAGCTACATTTTTAATTTGAATCTTTTGACTGTGAAGATTTAAGTTTTCTTAGCTGTGCATTTATTTTATGTTTTGTTGAATATTTAAAACATCACCATTTTGTTTTTTGTGTGGTCCCACCATTTTGTGGTGCTCTCATCTAGACATGATGGCCCCATAGGGGGATGACTCCAGAGGTTATACAATGTTATTTCACAAACATAATAGCATAAAAGCTGTCATCAAAGAATTTTCTTTATCTAAGATTGTGGATAAACTCTAAATAACATGCGATCAAAGTCTCAGTTACATTAGCATTCTGATCTTCTGCTATGGTTTTTGACTTTGATTCTTGTTTAACGCTTTTGTTTAGTAACCAGTGCTCACTGATTTCCCAGTATTGATCTTTGCTAGCCCTTGTTGTGTATGGTATTTTCCAAATCCTATTTAATACTCTTGTAGCCTGCAGTTTGTGTATTCTTTGCTGAAAAGTAATGACTAATAACTTAGTCTGGAGACTTAAAAAGTCAATCATTCATTGCATTTCGAACTCTGACTGAAGAATGTTCTGAAGTTAAAATGGCACCAAGAGAGAAAGGAAAACTGATCCTTGTTTATTCGAAGACAGTACCATGTCTGATCTTGAAAGTCAGCTCTTCACACTCCAAACATTACATTTCCAAATGAGTAGACTGGAAGAGGTGTTATTTTAAACAGCTCTAGATTTTTTCGCATGGAGGTGTGTGCAAAAGTTAACAGGATAGCATCCTGGTTAGCACTGCTGCACCACAACCCAATAGATCCTGGTTCAAATCTTATCTCATCTGCTGAATTCCTTTGTGTAGACTCTCATAACCCTCAACTCTATAGTGGGAAAAATGGGTTCAGATGATTAATAATAATAATAATACATTTTATTTATATAGCGCCTTTCCCATGCTCAAGGCACTCCACAGAGTTTAAGAAAGAACGGCAGGGTATACAGCAGGGTTCCCAAACGTTTGGGCGTCAAGTACCACCTGAGGTTAAGTGAGTTGCGTTGCATACCACCCGCACCTTGTTGAAAGGGAGGGAGAGCTGTAAGGGGGGGAGTTCGGGTCTAAACATCCCAAAATCTGAATAAAAGTAAAGAATTGGAAGAAATTATCATAAAATTAATAAAAAATTTGTGCATGTACATACAGTAAATTGATAAATTCCGCCCCAAAACTAAATCCTGCCTTTGGCCTGTATGTGACGCAGTTACCGAAGACGAAATAGTATCGGCTTTGTGCTTAGATCTAGTGACTACAAAATGATACAGCGGCAGTGCACGTATAACAACAAACGCGAGCGGTTTCTGTGAGGCAGAGTTATCGATGACTAAATAGTGTCGCCATGGGCTTTCATCTAGTGAGCAAAAGTTCAAACAGTGAAGAAGTAGAAGTTGCGGAATTATGGTAGCGTTAAATGAACTAAATACTGATTCGAATAATAGGTTTTATTTATTCAGATGACGAAATTTCACACCACACTAAATTTGGGAATCCACGTATTATTGTATTTAAACAGTTTCATTGGTTTTTGCTCACAACAGGTTGTCATAAAGGGTTTTGCACAGATAAATTAAATTTCAGCGACGATGCGATCACCTGAAAAGGCTCCATGTACTGTACCACAGTTTGGGAACCGCTGGTATACAGTATATAGCATTGTACAAACCAAATAAATAAATAAAGAAGATTAAGACAGTAAATTCAGAGGAAAGCCTAACAGACAACATAATTTATGGTCTCACACACATACAGGTTACATGAGCATCTTGACAGAGAGATAAACTGAGAGAAGGGGAATAAAGTCAAGTAGAGCTAAAAGCCTTGCTGAACAGATGAGTTTTGAGTTGTTTTTTAGAATGGCTGGAATATAAAAAGCATATATACTGAAATAATATGATGAATCGCACTATGTGTTTTACTGCTACAAGGTGACCAAGCAATGTGAAGGACATATAAATTGTAGAGTTTATTCGAAGTGTGTTAGCAATGAGATTTTGGTAAAAACCTGAAAGGCTGACATTTTAAGATGTGCAATTCACTTTCCTTCTTCTGGCCTCTAAACAAATACAGTGAATTAAAAAGTATTCAGTCCCCGACCATTTTTTCACATGAGTAATTGTCACCACTTGGACTTTGATCAATTTCACTCTAAATTTTTATTTTATTATTAAACGCTCTTTCTATAGTACTGCTCGTCTTTGCAGCTCTTACAACAAGGAGTCTTTTTTGGACAAGTCTCCATTAATTTTCCACAGAGTCGGATTCTTTCAGTCTTCTTAGTAATAGGATGTTGTCATGTTAGCCATTATCGATGAATGAGTAGTGAAGCAAAAGACACCTTTATTTGAGAGTTATAATAATAAAAGGTGTCATCTTGCTTCACTTCACATTCATTCCTTCTTGCAAAATTGTTCAAGCCCTGCCAGGTTAGTTGGAGAACGGCAGCAATTTTTTTTGTCTCGTCAGAGATATTCAATGAGGTGAAAGTCAGGACTGTGATTAGGTCACTCAACGACATTTTTATTATTTTAAGCCACTTAACTGTTGTTCTGCCAGTGTCTTTTGTCCTGTTGAAAGACAAACTTCCACTCCAGTTTAAGGCTTCTGGTAGATGTATGCAGGCTTTCCTTCAGGATCTCTCGTGTTGTGCAGCATTAATCTTCAATCCTGACCAGATGGCTCAGTCCCTTTTTGCTGAAACATCATCACAACTGGAACCTGCCACCCCCATTTTACAGTAGGGTTGGAGTTATTTGGCTGATGTGCTCTGTTAGATTTATGCCACACACAGTTCTTAGTGTTGGAAGCTAAAAGTTTCACTTTAGCCTCACCAGACCACAAAACCTTCGCCACATCTTTGCAGTACCTTTCATCTGACATTTTGTACATTCTTTTTTGGGCAAGGACCTCTTCCATAAAGACCCTTTTGTGCAATGCCTTGATAACATCCTGTCTAATCAGTCATTGAATTCTGCGACTCAATCAGAGTGACACTTGCATGACAGTCAAGTGCCATTCCTGTTGGTGATTAGGTCCTGAGGTGTGACCTGACCTGGGCAGTCTATCTAGTTTTATCGAGTTTTAGATTTTTTCCACGTCTGTATAATTGACTGCACTGGGACAGGTTTGGTCTGTGCATTTGAGATGGTCTCCTACTCTTCCAGACATCTGTGCTTATCTATTAATATATTCAGTTTGAATTGGTTTGTTCCATATGATAGATAGATAGATAGATAGATAGGAATAGATAGATAGATAGATAGATAGATAGATAGATAGATAGATAGATAGATAGATAGATAGATAGATAGATAGATAGTTATAGTAATCCCAAGGGAAATTCACATATTGTTTGACCTCAGAGTTTTGGGGTATTTATCTTCATAAGTAATTGAAAACAGGCTAGTGGCACCAAGTTTTCCTGAACCCCTGAAGAATACTATGTTTTCAGGGCAGCTCTCTTGCTGCCCTCATCCCTTAAAAGGAAGACTTTGTCCCTGTGGACATGCAATAGTCTCTTTGATCTTCTCCAAGCTCTCCATGGCCTTGCTCTCTTTTGATCAGGGGGACTCAACAATCTTGGTCAGTGCTTTGTCATCTGGCTTCTAGTATTACATGTTTCCATGAGGCCACACCTGCCTCTTTCTGGAGCCATTTAATTCACATCCAATCCTGGCAGTTCCCATTGTTCTGAACTGATATGATGCATGATCCCTGCCAGTAAGTGCTTCCCTCTCTTTTCATAGAACCTTGCTGTTTGTCACTCGTTCCTGTCTGCAGCCCCCCTTTTACTTGGCCATCCATCACAACTAGTAATGGAGACAATGTACATATAAACATTTACACTGCAGCTATGTATATTGGGAGGTAGAGCACCACAGAAGGTGTCATATCAAATTAAATCTGCATGATAAAAGAAACAAATATGAGCTACAGGTTGAAAACAGGAAATCAATCCTTATACACCATTCACAAGAGAAGATTTACAAAGCTGTGAGAACATTTGAAAGCTTTGGATGTTCCAACAGCTTTCACAGAAATCAAATAGACTGCCAGAAATTAGGTGTCTGTGTTGCCCAGTGAATGTTGTTCTATGTCACAGTTAGTGCTGAGGAAACACTAGTAATATGTAAGTTAGCTCCATTGACCACCAACCTGGAAATGGATAAGGTGTCGCTGATAGGAAAGCCAAATAAACATTCACAGGCTGCAAGTCCCTGAAAATGGATTATCATTTGAATGGGGCTTCCTGCCTATTGAACCATGTTGAAATGGATGGGGTTACAGTGAACTATCTTCAAATGTATTTATAATACTTCAAAATGTACTTTCATCCATTCTTTTTTATTATGCTAAATATGATTGGATGGTCATTGGGGGCCAAGATTCTTTTCTCAAAATACAGAGATATATCACCATTGTTATTCAAGGCTGGAAGCAGAATGCTAGGAGACCTGATGGTGATACAAAAAATAACTGGTGTGAAACAACTATGACTAGTCTTTTACATCTTTTATACAACAATTTTATATAAAACATTAACTATATATCTATTATGAGCAACTTGATATCTGCCTTTATGTTAATAACCAATGTCCGCTTGACTGTATGCTGTTTGTCATTGCATGTTGATTTGTGTGTTCTAAGAGGCCATCACAAATACAGTACATCATATTGTACCATGTAAAGGGTGGCATGGTAGAGCAGTGCTAATCATGCTGATTCACAGATCCACAGTCTTGGGTTTGAATCTCATACCTGGTCATTCTGCATGTTCCTCCTGTGTCCATGTCAATTTTTGTTATGTCTGCAGGGCAGACAAGATTTGGAGTAATCGAGGAAAACAATGTGGAATCACTAACAGGTCAAAACTGTGAGATCAAAGAAAAATTTGTGCCCGCGGCCAAAACTAAGAGCAAGAAACAAAGTCAAGGATGTAAGCAGAAGAGTGATACACAAAAAAAAAGATTTTCAGCAAGCACTACAATTGTTTTTTTTTTCTGCAGCTCAAATAGGAAAGATTTCCTCAGAGGACCTTTATATCTGTTGAGTCACTGTATCCAGGTCACCCTCCATGGACATGCTACTTACAACCATTAGCTTCCTGACAGCAGATGCCAACATCCATCCATCCACCCATCCATCCTCTTCCGCTTATCCGAGGTCGGGTTGGGGGCAGCAGCTGAGCAGAGATGCCCAGGACTCCCTCCCCGGTCACTTCTTCCAGCTCTTCTGGGGGAATCCCAAGGCGTTCCCAGGCCAGCCAGGAGACATAGTCCCTCCAGCGTGTTCTGGGTCTTCCCCGGGGCCTCCTCCTGGTTGGACGTGCCCAGAACACCTCACCAGGGAGGGCATCCAGGAGGCATCCTGATCAGATGCCGAACCACTCATCTGACTCCTCGTCTGCGGAGGAGCAAGCGGCTCTACTCTGAGCCCCTCCGGATGACTGAGCTTCTCACCCTATCTTTAAAGAAAGCCCAGACACCCTGCGGAGGAAACTCATTTCAGCCACTTGTATTTGCGATCTCGTTCTTTCGGTCCACTTACCCACAGATCATGACCATAGGTGAGGGTAGGAACATAGATCGACTGGTAAATTTAGAGCTTTGCCTTACGGCTCAGCTCGTTTTTCACCACGATAGACCAATGTCGAACCCACATCATTACAGACGCCGCACCGATCTGCCTGTTGATATCACACTCCATTCTTCCCTCACTCGTGAACAAGACCCCGAGATACTTGAACTCCACTTGGGGCAGGATCTCGCTCCCAACCCTGAGAGGGCACTCCATCCTTTTCCGGCTGAGGACCATGGTCTCGGATTTGGAGGTGCTGATTCCCATCCCAGCCGCTTCACACTCAGCTGTGAACCGATTCAGAGAGCACTGAAGATCCGGCCTGATGAAGCAAACAGGACAACATCATCTGCAAAAGCAGTGACCCAATCCGAGTCCACCAAACGGACCCTCAACACCCTGGCTGGGCAGTAGAAATTCTGTTCATAAAGTTATGAACAGAATGGTGACAAAGGGCAGCCCTGGCGAGTCCAACTCTCACTGGAAGCGGGCTCGACTTACTGCGGCAATGCGGACCAAGCTCTGACACCAGTTGTACAGGAACCGAACAGACCTTGCTCCGGAGGTCCGGTACCCCTACTCCCGAGCACCCCCAGGATTCCCGAGGACCGGTCGACGCCTTTTCCAAGTCCACAAAACACATGTAGACTGGTTGGGCAAACTCCCATGCACCCTCCGGGACCCTGCTAAGAGTGGAGCTGGTCCACTGTTCCTAAACCGGACGAAACCACACTGTTCCTCCTGAATCTGAGGTTGACTACCCGATGGCCCCTCCTCTCCAGGACCCCGAATGGGATTTTTTCCAGGGAGGCTGGGGGTGTGATCCCTCTTAGTTGGAACACACCCTCCGGTCCCCTTCCTTAAAGAGGAGGATCACCACCCCAGTCTGCCAACCCAGAGGCATTGTCCCTGATGTCCATGTTGATGTTGCGGGTGTCAACCAAGACAGTCTACAACATCCAGGGCCGAGGAACTTCAGTATCTCATCCACCCTAGGGCCTGCCAAAGGAGCTTTTGACCACCTCGGTGACCTCAGTCCCAGAGTGGAGGAGCCCACCTCAGCCCCCAGGCTCCTTCCTCATTGGAAGGCATGTTAGTTGGATTGAGGAGGTCTTTGAAATACCCCCACCGACCCAATGTCCGAGTGAGGTCAGCGCACTTTCCCCACCATATACAGTGTTAACACTGTACTGCTTTCCTCCTCCTGAGACGTCAGACGGTGGACCAGAATCTCCTGAAACCCTCCCAAAGTCTTGCCATGGGCCCCCAACTCCTCACATTCCGAGTTTTGCCCCCGCAACCCGAACCGCATTCAGCTTGGCCTGCGGTACCTATCAGCTGCCTCCAGAGTCCCCGGGGCAAAGGGGTCCGTGGACTCCTTCTTCAACTTGGCCCACATCCCTCCACGCTGGGTGTCCACCAATGGTTGGGGATTGCCGCCATGACAGGCACCTACAGCCACACTCCAGTCAGCAAACCTCAACAATGAGGCCGGAACATGGCCCATTTGGACTCAATGTCCCCACCTCCCCGGGATGTGGTTGAGTTCTGCGGGGGGGAGTTGAAACTACTTCGACAGGGGACTCTCCAGCCGTTCCCAGCAGACCCTCACAACACGTTTGGGCCTACCAGGCCTGACTGGCATCTTCCCCCACCGTTGAAGCCAACTCACCACCAGGTGGTGATCAGTTGACAACTCCGCCCCTCTCTTCACCCAAGTCTCCAAGACAATGGCCCCAAGTCGCGACCAGACCACAAAGTCGATCATCGAACTGAAGGCCCTGGGGTAATCCTGGTGCCAAGTGCCCCATATGAACACCATGCTTGAACTTTGGTGTTCGTTATGGACAATCCGTGGCGGCACAGAAGTCCAATAACAAAACACTGCTCGGGTTCAGATCAGGGCCATTCCTCCAATCCCCCCTTCCAGGTCTCACTGTCATTGCCCGTGAGCATTGAAGTCTCCCAGCGAGAGGGAGTCCCAGAAGTCAGCCCTAGCACCCTCCAGAGTTTCCCAAAAGGGTGGGTACCCAAACTGCTTTTCCCGGCGCATACACACAAACAGTCAGGACCTGTCCCCACCCGAAGGTGGAGGGAGGCTCCCCCTCGACCCGTGTAAAGCCCAATGCCCGGCTCCAAGTCGGGGGACAATAAGTATGCCACACCCCCTCTGTGCCTCTCACGGGGGGAACACCAGAGTGGTAAAGAGTCCAGCCTCCAAAGAGATTGGTTCCAGAGTCCCAAACTGTGCGTCCCAAAGGGGAGCCGACTATATCTGGGGGAACCTCCCCGACCTCGCGCGAGCCCGGCTCCCTTCAGAGAAGTGACATTCCACGTCCCAAGGCCACTCGAGCCAAGGATCAGACCGCCAAGGTCCCGCCCGGCCTCCACCCAACTCACACTGCACCGACCTCCTTGGCCCCTCCCATAGGTGGTGAGCCCTTGGGAAGGGACCCATGTTGCCTCTTGGTTGTGCCTGGCTGGAGCCCCATGGGTGCAGGCCCGGCCATAGCGCTTGCCATCAAGCCCCAACTCCCGGTCTGGCTCCCGAGGGAGGCTCTGGTGACCCATCAGGCGAGGGGAAAAAAGCCGTCCAAGGTTTTGATCTTCATAGGAGACTGGACAGCGGATGCCAACAGTGCTGTGAATATGCACAATTGCCTCTAAAAGGATAATTCCCATCAGTTTTCCCACATCCTCCAAGATGAGCAGGTTAGGTTAACTGGTAACTCCTGGTGTGACTGGGGTGAGTCCCGTGATAGATGGGCATTCTGCCTTATTTCCAGTGCTGCCAGGATGGGCCGAGCCCCCCGTAAAATGTAAGACTTTTTGGGAGGGGGCACTAGGGCTGAATGACAGAGAGTCCCAGAAATTGCAGTGTGGAAGTCAGAGGCTCACTGCTCAGCTGGCTTGGGGTTTCCCATTAGCTCAATTGAATAAGCTACTGCTTACTGATTCTGAGGCCTTAAGTTCATGGCCAACCTCTCCCAAACTAGGATGTGCATGGAGATGAGGGAGGGGCCGAGAGTGGGACTTTGGTGACAATAAATGTCTTTGGGTTGTTGAAGAAAGACAATGCAGACAAACAAGGATATCAAATTCCTCAAAGACATTGACTGGAACAGGACTCAAACCTATTCTCCTGAAGCTGTGAAGCTAACCCTTGTCCAAGTGCAGCTATGGATTTAGAGGCCATTTAGATGATTTGCATTGAACTTAAGGTAACCTCTTGGTATCCTTCCGTGCATAAACTTTTCTCTCTTCATAAGCCTAAAAACTGAGTTTAAGCCAAGGGATACAGAATTGGTGATTTAACGGGAAAATTTAACTTGTTCGGGTTTGTGGTTCAGTACACAATCTACTATTGAAAAAAAGACAATCCAAAATCAGAGGTCAACAAACAATGAAAAGTTAGAAATCCTGTTAAAAATTAAATGAGAAAGAAACATGATAAAGTGAGTGCACTAAGCAGGCTCATGTCAAAGTGACATCCGGGGAAAGTGATGCAAATCCAGTTGGGCATACAGTAACATTTGAACCCAGTATACTAAAGGTGTAGGGCAGCACCTGATCACTGTGCCTCCATTCCATCCTCTACATGAATAATGTGAGCAAAACAAAAAAGGGAATGTCACATATAATCTTACAACATAACTTTCAGGAGTTTCACTTTGAAGTTTGAGTCTAATCAACCATTATCTTTAGTTTTGTCTTCTGCATTCAGCATTAGATGCTCATTAACTGTGGCCTGAATTTTAAATGACACACCTCATATATTTTGTTGAGAATGCTTGCATCATATCTTTCTGTTTATACTAAATATTCAATTTTAGTTTGTTCTCTTTTATAGTCAGGACTGTTCTATTTTTCTACTCTAACCCTGCATGCTTTTGTTCCTTTTACCTTTTTATTAGGGTTTTGAAACACGAAGAACTCATTTCTGCTCTTTAAATCATTTTGGATCCATTCTTTAAGATGTAAATAATTTTTCCATCCTTCCCAACTTAATTTGTTTTTCCCAAGGGATCCACTATCTTTTGGGTTGTTTGCTGTGGAAACTAGCTTGGAGAGGATATACAGTATTATATCATTGCGGGACTGAGGGGTTTCTGGGTTATCCATAATTAGGTGTGCTTCATAGTGTTGGATTAACAGAAACTTTAATGGTTTCAACAGAACAATTTTTGGTTTAACAAAGATTTTTAGTTATTGAATTTGCTCGAGGGGGCCTACGGTTAGAGTGGGTAGTGCTGCTGCCTCACAGGGTTAGGGGACCCAGGTTTGCTTACCAGGTCCCCCCCTGTGGTTTGCATTTCCCCGTGTTGCGTGGGTTTCCTCCTACCGGCTTCTCCACAGTCCAACAGGCGATTCTAAAGTGTCCCTAGTGTGTGCTTGTGTGTGCTTGGTGGTGTGTGTGTGTGCCTTTTATCATCTCCATTTCCTTTCATTGTCTCAACTGTAACACCTACGTTGCATCAACTCCGAAAACCCTTTATCCGCAATGCCTGAATCTGACCAGTCGTTTTAATTACTTTTATGTTGTCTAGACCGTGCTGGCATCCTCTGATACATTCTGAATATTTACCATAATTCTCTCATGAGCTTGTTGGCTCTGAGGCTCCCGAGGTGGGACTCCATCTTTATTCTTGTATCAACACAAAATGCTTTTCACTAAACAGTTTGTCTTTTGTGTGGTTTTTTTAGGAGTTTAGTTTTCATCTTAAATGTTTGCCTGTTGATACCTAATGGGCCCTTATGGACTAACCTGCTGTGATGGATTGGCTCCAATAAGATTGGTTTCTTACATATTTGTTTTATATATCCCTCTGTTTAATCCTATTTGCTTGGACCCTCAATTAAGAAAGTTTGAGAATAGAGTGATGGAATTCAAACATATTCCGTTGATTCAATCACCTTGAGACAAACTAAACTGAATATATAATTATTATAGATATTCAGAGTCTGGTAGAACCAACTTATTAGTAAGTGAGCTGTTCATTTAAACATAATAGCTTACTATGAAGAGAATGCACAACACTTAACTGAACAGTAGTTTGTGTTCAGACTGAGTTTAAAGACTGCGTTACAATTGTTATGTTTTGTTTTTCTGAATTTTGTCACTTTCTCACACCTTCATGTTTGTTTCTATGGTTGGTACTTTGTAGTGGTTGATCATTTTACCCCAGTCTCTTTTCTAGGGCTGTTTTCTGGTGTAAACTCTATATTATATGTCACCTGATTGCTGAGGCTCCTTACTGAAGCATTAGTTTCAACTCATTCTCTCGTGCTTTTGACTCTCTTTTACGTGTCCCTCCTTTTCCCGTTTGTTCCTTGAGTATTGTTAGTCTCTGAACATTTTGTTTGGATTTCCTGCCTTATACAATTTGACTCTTGTTCATGGATGTTTTTCTTGATAAGCATTTTGGTAATCATTTACATTGCCTTTTGTTTTGCTTATTTAGTATTTTGGTATTCTTTGATTGTCATTGCTTTTTGTTTTGAAGTGTTATTTGTACTTTATTTATTGAGTTTTACTTACTTTATTTTATATGGTAAAATTAGGTATACAGGTTTTGTTTATTTGGTCAGGGGCTTTGGTGGCTCCCCTCTTTTTGGGTGTTGCATTTTTTTGATTTTACACCTAGGGTTGGAAGCATCAATCATTTTTAATTTTTCCTTGAAGTTTAAAGGCCTTTATTACAACAAAAATCCATCCATCCATCCATCCATTGTCCAACCTGCTATACCCCTAACTACAGGGTCATGAGGGGTCTGCTGAAGCCAATCCCAGCCAACAGGGTGCAAGGCAGGAAACAAACCCGGGCGGGGGTGCCAGCCACGCAGTACAACAAACTAAAGGTAAAGAATAACCCGGCTATATAATGTAAGCCACAGATGAATACCAAAGCTCAATGACCTTCATAAGGACCTGGGGCCTCATGTATAAGCGGTTGCAGCACAGAAATTTGCGAAGAACTTTCCCGTTCAATCGCGATGTATAAAACCTACACTTTGGGGTAAAACCACACTTTTTCCCCGGTACCTCATACCTTGTAATCGCCAAGTTCTCCCTTCCGGTTTTGCAGACTGGCGGCACCCAAACGTCAAAGCAATGGTACTGTTCTTGTGTGATTACTCATTATTTTCACTTTATAAATACATAGAAACTAACCGGCATTGTTTTTAGTGTAATGCATCTGTTGTAATTAACTTCGTAACAATATAATGGTCCCGGCAACCATAGTATTCCAAATACCATAACTGTTTTAAACGTTTTACCTCACTTCTCCTTCTTCTTCTTCTTCTTCTTTCAGCTCCTCCCGTTAGGGTTGCCACAGTGGATCATCTTTTTCCATATTCTCCACTGCACCACGTGGAGTATTTATATCACTGTATTGAGTGTGAATCACAGCAGCAGCTGTCGGAAGAAATTATCGGTATACAGCTTAAGGACACTTACCTCAGCCATGCAAAACGTTTTAAAGCCTTCCTGTACGGACCTCGGTTCAGAAACAGTTTAATCCCAAGAACTTTAAATGCACTCAATCAATTGCTCCTTGTAGAGCGGTTTGTACTTATAAATACAATCCCCCCACTGTAAACTTCACAGTTATAATATCCAAAACCCCTGAGCCACTTTATAGAGCGATATTTACATATGATGGATATCATTTTAAGGTGAAATGCAGCAAATATGTTTGTTAAATTATACACAAAACTTTAATTTCATTTAAATAATCTATATTCTTCACTGGGAGTGTCTTTAAGGATAGAATAATTAAACATGTACTAGAAGATATTTCAATGTTCTTTAAACGTTTTGAAGAATCGGCGCAAAACACAGATGGCTTAACTTCTATTACACAGCTGATTTTTGGCGTCGATTACTGGGAAAGAAAAGCAAGACTCTTGGACGCTAATATATATTGAATATAAAACAGAAAGAAAATAACAACACAGCTAAAAAGCGCAGCGACAAATTTGATAAAGATAAATCTTGTCATGAGGCCGAGGCTCATGAAACACATGTTTAATAATGTGCTTTAGCTCCTATCATCATGAAAATGACATCACGTATACTATCCAGTATTTTAGTTATTCAGAAGGCTGTAATATCACGAATGTAATGGACTCTTTTGTCCAGTTGGAGGAAGAGGCGGTTTAAGAAGCAAGTAGTGATTCACACACATAGATCACATACGAGTAGAAGATCAAATACAAAACAAAGCATTTAACGTGCTACTTTAATTACGATGTAATTTTGAAACTGTAATTAAACGATTTTAAGATGAAGTTTATAATGTTCTACTAAATGACAAAATAAACTACGTGATTAAAGTGGAAATGTCGAGATTGAAGTGGACATTTGGCTTTTTCCCACCGTGTGCCTTTTTTTTTCTGTACCCCAATAAGCTTTCACATGACACTAGACAGTGGGCTTACAACTCCCTTTTTTTCATGGCAACTTTGATATGTGACTTCTTTTTATTTCCGGCACTGTGCGATTTTGTGACGTGAGCTTTCAAGTTTCTCCAACAGCTATATCACTCGATCAACTTCCTTCTGTTGATTATACCACGGGTTTTTTTGAACAAAATAGTATGTTTTTTCCCTTTTCCTCCACTTGGTATTCGCTGAAATTCTTATGTTTCACCCCCCGTGCTTTTCCCATTGTCTTTTCAAGAAGGCTGCGCTTAGGGCGATTTATATTGATTTGCATATTCAAATAGGCGATTCTGGGGGGGATTTGGGGCGTTACATAATGCCCTGCACGAGCGTTAGTTTTCACGCTGGATCGGGATTTTTGCAACGAAGAACGTGGAAGTTGGAGTAGCACAGATTCCTGCATCTGGATTTTTTTGCGCGTAAGCACATTTAAATTTTTGCACGCCATGTTATAGTGCGAGTTCTAGCTACGGCGTTATACATGAGGCCCCTGGTGTAACACAGGAGTGTTTGTCAGAATGGCCGTACAGGACATTAAATGTTAAAGAAATTTGAATCAATTAACCTAATCTAACCTGAATATAAGGAGAAACAAATCTTCAAACATTTCCCCCCTTTTTTAAAGGGAATTAGCGCATAGCTTAGATCAAAGATGTGTCTGTTATTGCATATAAAAAGACATTTTCTAAAGTCAGTGCCAGTAAGATGGTCCTCCCAATTACCTGGGAATAAAAGGCATTTGTCATATACTTTAATAATAATAAAACTAAATACATTGTGCATGAAAAGGATTTTGCTATCCTAATAAAAGTTTCATCATCTGATTTTGAGGGAGCGTGTTTTTTCATTTATTCTCAATCACAGCATTGAGTCTGCATAGATTTAAGCGTATCAAAGGCCAGTTTTTCTTGCTGCATATTAATCTTCTTGTATTTCATCTGGTGGTTTTCTATGTTGCAAGCATTGGTATAAAGCCTGCTAAGAAAATGTTTGTGTTAATGTCTCAGGAAAAGCCAAAGGGAGAAACAATTCCACGTCTAAGGTGGGGCTGAACTTTTAAAAAAGTGCTGAAACAACTGAAACAACAAGAGCATATCAATTTACAGGATCAGAAATCTGCAAAAAAAATCCCATTCAGCATGTGTTACTATAGGCCTTTGGGGCTGCAGACACTCATTCAGTGCTGTCAGCATTTGGATACAATTAAAAGTCAACTCCATAAGAAGGGCAAAGTAAAACAAAATGGCAAAGGGAATGTAAGTATTTGAAATTAAAACAAAATATGCATACTGGCCTTCAGAAAATATTCAGACTTTTTGCATATTTTTGTTATGTCACAGCCTTTGTGCTAAAATCTTTTAAATGAATATTTTACATTTTTGACAATACTCAAGAACCCAGACTGGCTTAAGAAAAACAGATTTTGGATTTTTGCAAATGCAATAACATCAAAACTGAATCGTTACAAAGTATTTAGAGCCTTGAAATTTGGCCCAGGTGTACCCCGTGCTATTGATTCTTTTTAGAGGATTCTACACCTTATTTGGATCCACCTGTGATCATTTCAACTGATTGGACATAATTGGGAAGGCAAACACCTGTCTATAGAATGTCTCACAGCTGACATTGTTTAGCAGAACAAAACCAAGCCATGAGGTTGAAGGAATTGCTTGCGGCATAGAGACAGGATTGTGTGAAGGCACTGATATGGGAAACAACAAACAGTGGCCTCCACAATTCTTGAATGAAATACTGTATGTTTGGAACACTCACGACTCTTTCTAGAGCTGGCTGTCTTCCAACTAATAAACCCTGTAAAAAGGCCATGGTAAGAAATATGAGCAAAAACCCCAACGGTTATTTTGCTAAGCCCCAGAAAACCCCCTGTATGGAGATGGAAAACCTCCAGAAGGATAACCATCATCGCAGGACTTCACTAATGTGGCTTTATGGCAAAGTTGCCAGATGACACATAAAAGTCCACATGGAGTTTGAAAAAAGGGCACCTAAAGGACTCTTACACTATGAAAACCAAGATTCTGTGGTATGATCAAACCAAGATTTTATTTTTTGGGGGAAACCAGGCACCACTCATCTATACAATACCTTTTCCAATTGTGAAGTGTGCTGGTGGCAGCATCCCTGCTTGGAACTTTTTTACAACAACATGGACTGGGAGACCCCTAGTCAAGAGTGAGGAAAGCTGACAGAACAAAGTCAGAAATATTCTTATGTTTAACCCACTCAGTTTTTTTGGAACCTCAGACTAAGCTGAAGGTTTACTTCCAACAGGACAACACATGAGTTGTTTAGGCACAGCTCTGGCAATGTCTTTGAGTTCCCCAGCCAGAGCTCTGTCTTGAACCAAATCAAACGTTCTGGCGTAAACTGGAAAACAGCTGTCCACAACAGTCTCCATCCCACCTACAAAGCTTGAGTAGATCTAGAGAGAATTAGAATTTCCTCCAAACCCAGGTGTGTCTAAGTTTGCGTGTTATCAGCCCCAAAAGTCTCCAGGCTGTAATTGCTGCCAATGGGTAAAGGGTCTGAATACTTGTCTCAGTGTGATATTTCGTTTTTAATTCTTATTAATTTTTCAAAATTCTTAAAATTCTGTTTTTGTTGTCATTCTGGGGTATTGGGTGCTTCTGGAAGGGAAACATGAATTTAAGTAATTTTAGCAAAAGACTGCAACATAGCAAAATGGTAAACAGTGAAGGGCTTTGAATACTTTCTGAAGGCATTCTCTTAGAATAAGAGAATAAAGGGGACAGATCACTAAACATTGGGGAAATCAGTTAAAAGTATTAATGTCACTAATTGTGAAATTTGTTGGAGTAAATATCTGCAGGACTAAACGTGGAACTACTAGCTCAACAAAAAGGTTTGTCAATAAATACATTTTTAAAACATTTTATACTGTATGGCAGTTCAACTATATCACAAGTCAAAGTTGTTTTTAACTCACTCCTGCTTTAATCTGCAAATATAATATGCTGTCGAAGCAAAAATTTGAGAAGAAAAGTAGCTCAAGGTAAAAACATTCTGCATTAAATATTAAATGCACATCATCATTTGTCCAGACACAATGCTGTATGAACAGATCAACAAGTGCCTAATTAAAATTCAAAATTTAAATATTACTCCATTAAATGAAGTTATTTCTGATAACTACTTAATTACATTTGATTTAGTTCTGCCCTTGAAGCACTCACAGTTAAAACAAAGACAATGTGACATCTAGAGTGTAATTCAGCTTCAAAATTTATAGTTACTTTGAAGCAAGTCAAAGTGTAATTGGGGAAAACCATTTAGATCCGTTAACATCAAATGTAACGTGGAAAAAAATTTTAAAGATCAGCTAGCATCAATTTAAAATGTGACCTTGAGAGATCTCTGGACACAGTGGCTCCCTAAAACAAAAGTGATCAAAGCACATAGAAACTCTCCCTGGTTTATAAAAACACTCAAGCTCTTAAATTAGAGTATTGAAAACTGGGCAGATGGAGAACAAAAAAACTACATGTCTTTCAAATTGCATGGACAGAGAGTTTTAAAAAAATATAAAAGCTCTCTTTAAAGCCCCTCAGAGTACTATTCTACAATAATAGATACCCAATAAAAAAAATCTTTGGGTACTGTTTAGAAAGTGGCTAAATTAAAAATGGAAATTCAGATCTACAGTGTTATGTAAAACAGATATTAACAGTACAGACTTATGAACTTCTTCAATGAAAAAATTTAAAAAAATATAAGATCCCAGATCTCACATCACAGTACAAACCAAATACTAGCTAGCAGACCCTCCCACAATTGCATTCAGCACTTTAAAATTTTTAATCCTGTAACTGAGCAGGAAGTCTTAACTTAATTTCTAAAATGAAGCCCACTACTTGTTCCCTAGATCTAGTGCCAACAAAACTGAAAAAAGTGCAATGGATTTTCTTGCGGGCCCTATTCTAACTTTATCAATAGTTCATTACTGCAGGGCCCAGTACCTGATGCACTAAAAGTGTCAGTCATTAAACCTTTACTTAAAAGTCAGACCTAGACCCACACACATACTAAATAATTATAGGCCTATTTCAAATTTACCATTCTCTCTAAAATACTAGAAAAGTAGTCGAATCAGCTTCAGTCACACCTACGGCGTTACAATTTATTTGAGAAATTCCAGTCTGGTTTTCCGCACTGGTCATAGTACAGAAACGGCACTAACGTGGGTTGTAAATGACATTCTGATATCCTGTGATGAAGGAAACTCCAATGTAAATTTTGTTGTTGGACTTAAGTGCAGCATTTGACACCATTGACCATTCTATTTTACTGCACAGGCTAGAAAAAGATGTTGGTACAGGCCCGTGCTTGCTTGGTTTAGTTCTTATTTATCAATCGTTCCAATATGTACAGAAATGTGCAGACAGTACTCCATCATTATACATAGAAGTGAGATATGGTGTCCCGCATGGCTCAGTACTGAGACCTTTACTGTTTTCACTTTACATCTTCCACTGGATCTATCATTAGGAAACATCATGTTAATTTTCACTGGTATGCAGATGAAACCCAGTTATACCTTTCATTTAGATCAAATGAAGTTTCTCTGATGTTGTCTTTAATTAGTTGTGTTAGTGAAATTAAAGGGAAAGGATGGATGAGAACTACTTGTCTTTAAACACAGATAAAACAGAGATGTTAATTGTTGGAGGGAATGACGCTGAATACAACAATATTCTGTCATCATTTAACTCAGTTGGAATCACCATTTATTTTACTGAATCAGCCCGCAACCTAGGAGTTATCTTTGACTCTTACATGTCATTTAAAACACATATCACAAAGTTGTCCAAATCATGTTTCTTCCATCTTAAAAATTTTGGGAAACTAAGGCGCTTTCTAAATAAACAGGATTCTGAGAAATTAATTCATGCATTTACTTCCAGTAGGATTGACTACTGCAATGCGGTGTTCACTGGCTGTTCAAACTGTTCTTTATACAGCCTCCAGTTAATCCAGAATGCTGCTGCAAAATTATTACAAGAACAAAAAAAATATGAACACATAACCCAGTTCTTAAATCCTTACACTGGCTCCCGGTTAAGTTTAGAGCAGATTTCAAAATCCTCCTTTTAACATATAAAGCATTAAATGGCCAAGGTCTGGCTTACTTGTCTGAGCTTATCCTGAGTTACAAACCTGGCCTTTTTTAAGATCTCAAGATGCCGGGTCTGCTTAGGATTCCAAAGATTAATAAAATAACAGTGGAAGGTCAAACTTCTAGTTACAGGGCCCCTAAACTCTAGAATGGTCTGCCTGCTACTATAAGAGGCTCCCCTTTGGTCTCAGCTTTCAAATCCCGGCTGAAGACTCACTACTTCAGTTTAGCATATCCTGACTAGAGCTGCTGATTAACTGTACATACTGCATCTCTGTTGTTAGTCATTAGCACTAAAATATACTTTGTAAGTAAAATGATAGTTATAATTTCATACTAACCCTCACCTATTCTGTTTCTCTTTGCTGTACTCAAATGTGGCCTTGTTGCCCCACTACAAGTTGTTTTGCCTGCCTAAAGGAAAGTCATCCCTGATGGAGGATCGCAGGAATTGTGGGGTAGAGAGGTCCTTTCATGAGACTGGCTGGCCCAGTGCTGTTTCAGCTGTGGAATGGCCAAATGGAGGAGGCAACTTGATGGATGAGGTCTTCAGGACTCTAAAGAAATCCAAATCATATTATGTGATATCATCTACTGTTAAATTCTGCTCCGTACTTCTAAAATTTTTATTTTTATACTGTACTGAGGATTTGTTATGTTCTGTGTATTGTATTGTATTGTATTGACCCCCTTCTTTTTGACACCCACTGCATGCCCAACCTACCCGGCAAGGGGTCTCTTTTGAACTGCCTTTCAAAGGTTCTTCCATTTTTTCCCTACAAGGGTTTTTTTTGGGGAGTTTTTACTTGTCTTATTAAAGAGTCAAGGCTAGGGGGCTGTCAAGAGGCAGGGCCTGCTAAAAGCCCATTACGGCACTTCTTGTGTGATTTTGGGCTATACAAAAATAAAGTATCTTAGTATCTTTGTAATTGTCACCATGAATACAGAAGACTTGGCTGAGCTTGGAAGACTGGAGACAATGGGCTGCACGAAACACTAAACTAAAAAAAAACACAAACCACAAACACAAACACCACCAAAACAATCATCTAGAGGCAAGTGTAAAACTATTGAAATGGCAGAAATGAAAGTCATCAGGTACAAAGAAAAGAATCCAGAGGTTCAAATACATTCCTCCCTGTATCTCAGTACTGAAATAACAAATATGGTGAATGAATGAGTGAATAAATACACTTTGCTATCCTTTCTTCAGTCTAAATAAATCTCTATTGACTGTGTTATGTTCAATTCAGTGTTGTTTCCCGGGGCCTGAATGTCAGAACATTTTCATGGAGAAGCCATTCTGGAGATTCTATAGATAGATAGATAGATAGATAGATAGATAGATACTTTATTAATCCCAAGGGAAAGACACATAATCCAGCAGCAGAATACTGATACAAAAAACAATATTAAATGAAAGAGTAATAAAAAAGCATGTAAAAGCAGACAAATTTTGAATAATGTTAGTGTTTACCTGCGGTTGGAATTGAAGACTCGCATAGTGTGGGGAGGCGATCTCCTCAGTCGTCACTGAAGCTCCTCTGCCTGGAGATGACACTGTTCAGTGGATGCAATGGATTCTTCATGATTAACAGGAGTTTGTTTGCCCGTCGCTCTGCCACAGATGTTAAACTGTCAGCTTTATTCTACAATAAGCCTGCCTTCTAAGTTTGTCAGAGGGAAGCGTCCTTCATTTTATGCTGCCTCCCCAGCAAAACACCATGAGGGCCCCCACACCGTCTGGTAGAACATCTGCAGCATCTTATTGCAGATGTTGAAGGAGCTCAACTTTCTAAGGTATAGTGGCTCTGACCTTTCTTAAAAGAGCATCAGTATGGCAGTCAGCCCAATTTATCATCCAGCTGCACTCCCAGGTATTTACGGTCTGTACCCTCTGCCACAGTCACCTCTGATACCCGCGGGGGGTCCATGAGGGCCTGGCCTCTAAAATCCACTACCAGTTCCTTGGTCTTGCTGGTGTTCAGGTGTAAGTGGTTTGAGTCACACCATTTAACAAAGCCCTTGATTAGCTTCTTATACTCCTCCTCCTTCCCACTCTAATCAGCCCACAATAGCAGTGTCATCAGAACTTTTGCGTGATAGGACCCCAAGTCATATTGAAAGTCTGATGTATTGTATATAGGCTGAACGGCCCGGAGAAAGTACAGTCCCTTGCGGTGCTCCTGTGTTGCTGACCACAATGTAAGACCTGCAGTTCCCCAGGCATATTGGGTCTGTCTGTAAGATAGTCCACAATCCATGCCACCAAGTGTGAATCTACTCCCATCTCTGTCAGTTTTCCCAAAGGGGCAGAGTTGGATGGTATTGAAGGGTAGAGAAGCCCAAAAACATAATTCTTACAGCACCACTGCCTCTGTCCAAGTGGGAGGGATGGGTGTAGCATAGAGATGATGCATCCCCCGCTCCCATCTTCTCCTGGTATCGAACTCAAAGGATAAAAGCATGGCGGACCTGTGGGCCTCGGGTTTGGTGAAGCAGCAGCCGCTCCCTGGTCTTCATCACATGTGATGTCAGGCAACAGGCTGGAAGTCGTTCAGCTTACTAGGGCGTGATACCTTTGGGACTGGGGTGATCAAGATTTTTTTAAAGCCTCAGGACTCTCCTGTTCCAGGCTCAGGTTGAAGGGCTAGAGGACTCCCCAGTTCCCGCGCACGGGGCCCTTCAGCAGTCATGGCGATACTCCATCTGGACCAGCTGCTTTGCTGGACAGTCTCCTCCCGCTCTCTGCTCACCTGTGCTGCTGTAATTGTGGGGGGGATGTCTCTCCTATGCTGGTATCAGCAGAAGGATGGTTGGAGGATGCAGTACCCTGAGGTGAGGGGGTGGGTTAGGGTGATCAACCTATTAAAGAAGTTGTTCATCTGGTTTGCTCTCTCCCGTCTGTCTCGATGGTGGCACCCGCTCAAGCTGCAGCCAGTGATAATCTTCATCCCATCCACACTTCCTCATGCTGTTGTTCTGCAATCTGCTCCAGCTTTCTCCTGTACTGCTCTTTGCCCCAGCTGGACTCGGAGTTCCTTCTGCAGCTTGAGCTCATGCTGATCACCACCTTTAAAACCCTTTTCTTCTGGTTCCAAGGCCTTTGATGTCACTTACAATCCCTGGCTGTTGTTAGCATAGCAGCGTCTTTCTTACTAGAACTACAATTCATACAGAAGTTGATGTAATCAGTTGTGCAGTTCAGCCTCTTCAATGTTCTCACTAGGTGACCCCACAGGATATCCCAGTCCGTGGTTCAGAGCAGTCTCTCGACTTTTGCCTCAGGGACCACTTCTTGAATGATGTTTGGTTTGGTGCCCTCACTCTTGGTTTTTGAGGCTGAAGCAGAACCAGGCTATGATCTGCTTTCCCAGCGTGAAAGCTCTTGTTTTCCTTGTTAATGAGTTTGGAGAGTCTGGCAACAGGACACATACTCATTTTGTTTTTGGTCTTAATTGGAATAATGAAAAGGGGAAAA
>NW_024384842.1:0-7189 GCF_016835505.1 Polypterus senegalus
AGTGAGCATGGTGGATCGCGGTTTTATTGCTTTCCGGAAAGTAGCTCATGCCCATCTCTTCAGCTCCACCTGGGTTGATCAATACATTAAGTAAGGCAGATAGTCCAAGTTTTTTGGCTGCGGAATCAGATGGGTCTCCCTCGTTTTAGTTCCTGCCAGGAATTCTATCAACGATTCTTAAGGACGTTACCTCTCCATAAGTTTGTTAATAGGCCTGAACTCGCGGAGATGAAAAATGTTCTCTGGTTTTGTAGTTCCCTGAGGATTTTCCTATACAAGTATCTCGCTTAAAAGAGGTCCTTATCCCTGAAATCCTTTATTTGAAGTTTAAGTTAAAGTCCTTGAACACTCCGAGTATAAATCATCTCAGACAGTGATTATGATGTTCAACCAGGCTTTCCGATAAGATTGGAGCTGGACTCAAGGTTATCACCTAAATGCCTATTTCTTCAATAGACAGTTCAAAGAATTATTAGTATAGGAGAAATCCCAGGGACATCACCCGTACCAATATTTTAGAATATTCACATGCTATTAAAACTGACATTAACATGCTTTTCAATCAAGCTAGCCGACAGTTCATGGGCAGAACTTTGATTATTAATCTGGAGATCCATGTGACATGGACTCCATCCCCAATTTTTGAATTCCTATCTTAAAACCATTCTAACAAGGCTCGCACTATAAATTGGGAGAAGATTAATGGCTGGTTCATTATTTGGTCAAAACAATAGTCGGCGTCAAATTGCATTTATCACATGAATCTGTTGAAACCTTGGACGGAAAGGGACCCTGTGTTCCGTCTATGCTCTCAAAAATAACCTATTTGGATTAACTGAGGATATATATATTGTGAACCCGGCCCGGACACAGACAGGCGGACATGTTGTTAAAACACCACCACACGTTTATTCTACAATATTTACAGATATAATGTCACTAAGGCACAGTCCATTGGTCACTCAGACCCCAGTCACGTGCACAAATACCCCAATCACAGTCCTGGCCACAATGCCTTTGCTTCGTCCTTCCTCCTCCCGACTCCAGCCTCGAATGATGGGAGACGGCCCCTTTTATAGAGTCCCCGGATGAGCCCCAGGTGTTCCTGGCATTCCTCTTCTGGCCACGCCCCAGCGTCCTCCCGGTGTGGCGGAAGTGCTGGGGTAACAGGTCCCCAAGGCATTGGGGCGCCTCCTGGCGGTGACCACGGGCCCCTACAGGGTGGAGCTTCCATGCCCTGTACCCGTGGCCCCCAAAACAACCAGGAAGGCGACCCCCACGTGATCCAGGGTGGGCACAGACCCACATCCGGTCCCTCATGACGTCCCGGCCCGGGTCATGGCCCCTGGCATCCTGACAATATATAATATTTGGGATATTTGGTGGGCGGAAGTACTGTCTGGTCACAGTGTGCCAAAGGTACTGTCATTCTTTAATTGGCCCTGTCCAGTATCTAAGCAGTCGGTGCAAGCTTTCTTGGGGTTAGAGGGACACTACCGCCAGTTTGATTGTGCCCTTGGTTGATTTGGCAAAGAAGTGGGCTCCAAAACTGGCAGCATGGAATGATAAAACAGAGGCTGCATTCCATGACTTGAATCAGGCCCTATTTTAGTTTTCACTACCTTTTGTTCTCCAGACTGGACGCTTCAGACACATTTCTCAGGGCCATGCTGACCTAAAGCATTGACAGTGTTGAGTACCCCATCACATTCCTGAGCCAGAAAACTATTGGACCAGGAAACCAGGTATGTGGCAATGGAACAGTAAGCCTTGGCGATTAAAGGGGCCATTCGCCAGCTGTGAAACTAATTCCTGGGCCATGAGTTCACTCTTGTCACTGACCATGAGACTTTACAATGGATGGCTTTACATAAAGCATCATATCTGTATGTCACAACATGGTTTTTAATCTGCAGCTGTATTATTTCCGGTGCCGTGCGAGTGGCAGCCATTCCAGCAGTTCCGTGTATGACTTTATCTTTTAATCTTTTTTTCTCTATTTTTCTCTATTTCACTGATCACTTCTACCACTTTCTTTTATGTGGAATCGCTCCTTGGACACTTTTTTTACTATTTTTACTACTTGACATGGATTTTTACACTCCTAGACTCGCCTATTCAAGTAGTCAACTTAAAGCACTGAGAAGAAATGCCTAAACTGGTGTGGTTCCCTAGTTACCTGGCGAGGTAAGAAAGCGATATATGGGCAGCTGCGCAAGCAAAGATAAAGATAAGATAAAAGCCAAACAGCTTGCGAGAAAATGGTGTTATAAACCGTCTGTGCCTTCTGTGATCCTTGGAAATGTGAACTCACTACCAAATAAGATCAACGAACTGGCTGTGCTAGTGAAAAATGTCAGAACCTGCAGAGAATGCAGCTTGCGTGTTTAGTGAAACGGCTAACAACTACCATCCCAGATGCTAACATGGAGCTACACGGTTTAGCACAGTTAGAGTGGACAGAGATGCAAATACCACGGAAAAAAAAGGGGGGTGTCGCTCTCTATGCCAATATAAAGTGGTGCAACTCAGGACATATAAACGTTGAAATCTCCAATTGCTGCAGGGACATCGAACTGTTGGCCATAAGTATGCATCCATATTACTTGCCAAGAGAGTTTGGACACGTGACTATTGTTATTGTTTACATCCCTCCTCGAGCGAACGCGGAGATAGAGAGTGACATCATCCATTCCGCAGTTGCTAAGTTACAAACGCAGCACCCTGAGGCACTTGTGATAATTGCTGGAAACTTTAACCATGTAATGCTGGATAAAACATTACCTGCCTTCTTCCAGTATGGACCATAATACTCGGGAAATAGGACTATTAACCTACTGTATGCAGACTTTAAAGACATCAGCGCCACCACGCTGCTCTGCGTTTGGGAAAGCAGATCATAACCGGGTTCTGCTTCAGCCTCACTACAAACCAAGAGTGAAGGCGCTACCTACAACCACGTGTTCATTCAGGAAGTGGTCCCCTGAGGCAGAGCAGGCTCTGAGAGACTGCTTTGGAACTACGGACTGGAATATACTGCAGGGGTCACATACTGAGAACACTGAAGAGGCTGTTGACTACACAACATGGACAACAACTGGACAGTTTAACATCTGTAGCAGAGCGACGGGCATTAAGCAAACTCCTGTCAATCATGAAGAATCCACTGCATCCACTGAACAGTGTCATCTCCAGGCAGAGGAGTAGCTTCAGTGATAGACTTTTGTTACTGTCCTGCTCCACTGACAGACTGAGGAGATCGTTCCTCCCCCACACTATGCGACTTTTCTATTCCACCCCGGGGAGTAAATGCTAACATTACTCAAAGTTATTGTTTGTTTTTACATGCATTTTTATTACTCTTTAATTTAATATTGTTTTTTTTCTTTTTGTGTTTTTTTTGTATCAGTATGCTGCTGCTATCTATCTATCTATCTATCTATCTATCTATCTATCTATCTATCTATCTATCTATCTATCTATCTATCTATCTATCTATCTATCCATCTAACTGATTACATCAACTTCTGTATGGACATTGTAGTTCAGTAAGAACAGTATGCTGCTATACTAACAACAAGCCATGGATTACAAGCGTCATCAAAGGCCTTTTGAACCAAAAGAAAAGGGCTTTTAAAGGTGGTGATCAGCATGAGCTCAACGGCGTGCAGAAGGAACTCTGAGTCCAGCTCAGGGCGGCAAAGGAGCAGTAGAGGAGAAAGCTTGAGCAGAAATTGCAGAATAACAGCATGAAGGAAGTGTGGGATGGGATGAAGATCATCACTGGTTGCAGCTCGAAACGGGGTGCCACCATCGAGAGAGACGTGGAGAGAGCAAACCTGATGAACAACTTCTTTAACAGGTTTGACCACCCTAACCCACTCTCACCTCGGAGTACTTCATCCTCCAACCATCCTTCTGCTGATAGCAGCATAGGAGAGACATCCCCACCCACAATTACAGCAGCACAGGTGAGCAGAGAGCTGAGGAAACTTCGTGCCAGCAAAGCAGCGGGTCCAGATGGAGTATCGCCATGACAGCTGAAGGCCTGTGCGTTGGAACTGGGGAGTCCTCTACAGCGCATCTTCAACCTGAGTCTGGAACAGGGGAGAGTCCCGAGGCTTTGGAAAACATCTTGTATCACCCCAGTCCCAAAGGTATCACGTCCTAGTGAGCTGAATGACTTCCGGCCTGTTGCTCAGACGTCACCTATGATGAAAACCATGGAGTGGCTGCTGCTTCACCACCTGAGGCCACAGGTCCGCCATGCCCTTGACCCTCTGCAGTTTGCATACCAGGAGAAGATGGGAGCAGAGGATGCCATCATCTATACGCTACACCGATCTCTCTGCCACCTGGACAGAGGCAGTGGTGCTGTAAGAATTATGTTTCTGGACTTCTCTAGCGCCTTCAACAACATCCAACCTCTGCTCCTTAGAGACAAGCTGATTGAGATGGGAGTAGACTCACACCTGGTGGCATGGATCATGGACTATCTTACACGCAGACCTCAGTATGTGCGTCTTGGGAACTGCAGGTCTGACATTGTAGTCAGCAACACAGTAGCGCAGCAGGGGACTGTACTTTCTCCGGTCCTGTTCAGCCTATATACATCAGACTTCCAATACGAGTCGGAGTCCTGCCACGTGCAAAAGTTCGCTGATGATACTGCTGTTGTGGGCTGCATCAGGAGTGGGCAGGAGGAAGAGTACAGGAAGCTAATCAAAGACTTTGTTAAATGGTATGACTCAAACCACTTACACCTGAACACCAGCAAGACCAAGGAACTGGTGGTGGATTTTAGGAGGCCCAGGCCCCTCATGGACCCCGTGATCATCAGAGGAGATTGTGTGCAGAGGGTACAGACCTATAAATACATTGGGAGTGCAGCTGGATGACAAATTGGACTGGACTGCCAATACTGATGCTCTGTGTAAGAAAGGTCAGAGCCAACTATACTTTCTTAGAAGATTGGCATCCTTCAACACCTGCAATAAGATGCTGCAGATGTTCTACCAGATGGTTGTGGCGAGTGTTCTCTTCTACGCGGTGGTGTGCTGGGGAGGCAGCATAAAGATGAAAGACGCCTCACGCCTGGACAAACTTGTTAAGAAGGCAGACTCTTTTGTAGGAATAAAGCTGGACAGTTTAACATCAGTAGCAGAGTGACAGGCACTAAGCAAACTCCTGTCGATCTTGAAGAATCCACTGCATCCACTTAACAGTGTCATCTCCAGGCAGAGGAGCAGCTTCAGTGACAGACTTTTGTCACTGTCCTGCTCCACTGACAGACTGAGAGATCGTCTCCTCCCACACTATGCGACTCTTCAATTCCACCCAGGGAGTAAATGCTAACATTATTCATATAGTTTTCTGTTTTACATGCACTTTTATTACTCTTTAATTTAATATTATTTTTGTATCAGTATACTGCTGCTGGATTATGTGAATTTCCCCTTGGGATTAATAAAGTATCTATCTATCTATCTATCTATCTATCTATCTATCTATCTATCTATCTATCTATCTATATCTATCTATCTATCTATCTATCTATCTATCTAAATTTACAGTCCAGCATCACTAAGGCTCCCTCAATGCCAATGCCTATGAACTTTCTTGGAGACATCACATCTCAGTCCCAACCTGAAATTTCTGCACTTTGGATGTTGATTAGGAGGTGTGAGACCTGTTCGTCTGAAACATAACCTCAGGGCTCATTTAATAACTGTTCTACTCTGCACCAGAGGGTGGCACTATTGTCTAATGCCGTCTGTCTTCCCCACTGCAAAAAGGATAATTGACAGCTCCCCTGTCTGTGACATCACTTCCAGTTTTCACACTCCTGAATCCACCCCTTCCAGCTTGCAGACATCATTTCCAATTCCAACATCATCTTATGGCAGTCTGAAGAAGGCACCGTCTGAACAAGACAAACTATCTATTTTTCAAACCTTTTTTTCTGCTCTATTTGGCCAAACAATATACAGGAATCACTATGGTGCCCCAACTCTTTATGATGTTTCTTGTGTCTTGTTACACCACATATTTTTACCAAGACAGTACAAAATAGTATATTTTTTTTTAAATGGCAGATATATTCTGAGATTTTTCAGGTTTTCGGGGTAAGATACTCACTAATCATTGTCATCAAACTATGGCAATGTGCGGAATGTTGATTAGCTAATGCAGGTGAGAATTGTATGGTATTCTATATATGTGACAATAATAACCCTATAAACCAGTGGTTCTATATTTGTGGGGCGGACCCCCCTAGGGGGGCACGAAGTAACAAAAAGGGGGGCTCGAAGATGTGAAAAAGAAACAAGAATCAAAAATATGAAAAAAACATCTGTTGAAACCAAAACAAATTAACTTAAACTACATTCTAATACTAGAACAATAAATATAGAGTTAGATAAATGTTGATAAAAGTTAACTAGGTATAATAAAATATGCATCTACATTTCAAAAAAAATGTTAGGAGGCAATTAAAACTGTTATGAAAACTCGGGTCGCAAATACTTAAAGGTTGAAAGATGCTGCTATAAACCATCTAGTGGTTGTGTTAGAATTAGAAACTTGTGAACTGGATATACACAAATCCAAAATTATATCAGTAAAAGAAAAAAAAATGGACAAATATTTATTAATATGCAGCATAACGATGAATGAGACTGAACTGCAATGTCCTCAATAAAGATGACAAACAGCACAGAAAATTATAAAGTGATAACAACGGCTTAGACCAGTGGTACTCTAAGTTTTTGAATGTTGGTCCACATTCAGTTCACCACCAACCATCGGGTCCGCTATAGCCAGATTTACTTGTGGGTCTGTAGGACTGTAGGTGTAGGTCTGTAGAAGGCTAGTAATAGATTCAACGCAAATGATAAAATTTTTACAGAAGACCAAGACATGCACAAAACATGGAAAACAATTAAAAAAACTCACATGACTACTTGCAATTAACACACCAATTACAACAGTTGGTACGTAAATGATTGTCACTCAGTGTGAAGTGTGAAACTGTTGTTTCATTTAATAATGGCAGCATAGTTGGTGAGTAACCAGTCAATTCTCATTGCATTCCTGAGGTTCTGGTTGGTAATTATACTTTGATGTTTCGCTTGATAGTGTTCATAGTGGAAGCCTTTCAAACATGTGACCAAATATGATCCAGGGATAG
>NW_024384843.1:0-47953 GCF_016835505.1 Polypterus senegalus
TTCCCCTGACATCCAGCTCTCTTTAAATGCTTAGTATGAGATGATTTCAAAGATGCTATTTGTGTATGCATAATAACACAGACACATTAAAGTTCTAATTTGTGAATTTACTACATCCATCCATCCATCCATTTTCCAACCCGCTCAATCCGAACACAGGGTCACAGGGGTCTGCTGGAGCCAATCTCAGCCAACACAGGGCACAAGGCAGGAACCAATCCCAAGGAGGGTTCCAACCTACCGTAGGACACACACAAATACACCCACACACACTAAGGCCAATTTAGAATCGCCAATCCACCCAACCTGCATGTCTTTGGACTGTGGGAGGTAACTGGAGCGCCTGGAGGAAACCCACGCAGACACGGGGTGCAAAAATCAAAATTGCATTATAAGTTAAAATGACACTAAATTTTTTGTTAAAGTTAGTTGAACTTTTAAGACAGATTTAAGGATTTTTAAGCCAGTAGGGTAGACAATTTTGTTATTATTTTTTGTTTAATATTATGAATGATGGTTTACTTGGTAGAGGTATCCAAGGTGCATTAATATGACACAGTTATGAAAAAATATTCTGTCAGTTTTCCCTAACTCCATTTTTTTTTTCTCAGATGAGTATCCACATTTATATAATATGATGTATCACACAGTGTGACATTTTACTGTATCATTGTCCTTTCAGAGGTATTATGTCCAATAAATAATTAACCTACACAATTTCTAAAATATTAAGGTTGTAATAAATACTTCTTGTATCTTTAGTTTGCAGGATCAGTTGCGACGACTATATCCAAGGCTCAAAGTTTTAGCATTTGGTGCTAGCCCAGAATCTTCACTTCATACATATTTTCCTTCGGTCTGTCAAGGGGAACTCCACATTGTCCGGAAGGAATGAAAAAGGAGGTAAATATTTCATCAGTATTACTAAATAAGTTCATAACATAAAATCTTTTGAGTACTTAGCTTTACAACAGGGATTCTATGGGGGGAGAATGTTAGGTTTGCTCAATAGCCGCTCGCAGTAGCAGAATAAGCCAGAATCCTTCAATCTCATACGGGTTTCTGTAGCCATAGAGCCATCAGCCTTTCTCAACATCATCTACTCCTAAATGAATTTCAAGAAGTCTCTGAGGCAGCTAATTCATTTATCATTGATTTGCTGTTTTCGAAAGCCTATAGGAATCACACCCACCTCACAATAATACTCTGTACATTTAATTTTTACATATGTAGTTGAGGACTAGGCTTCTTCAGGCAAGATGTAATCTTACATTAATCTTGCCTGAAGAAGGGGCCTGAGTTGCCTGAAAGCTTGCATATATGTAATCTTTAGTTAGCCAATAAAATGTGTCATTTTTCTTGACTTCTCACTTACATTCATAATGGCTAACATACAGTATAACACCCTAGGACTACAGACATTTAATATTGCAAGCTTTCTTCCAGTATCTGGTGATCTCTCTCTCTCTCTCTCTCTGCTTTTCCCATGGGTTTGTTATCCAGAGTACACCTGGAAGCATAGGCCCTAAAGCTTCCTTGTAATCTGTGTCTATTCAGATTTTTATCTTTGGTGTTAAATCTTGTTTCCATAATGTTGATAACCTGTAATTTATCTCTTTACTGGTTCTTGATGTATGTATGATTAGTTAGTTAAATATAAGTTTACATTTGTGTATCTTTTTTTTTTCTCCCCAGCTGATATGCAGCCTGACTGAATGCTTGACCTTTGATCCCCAATGCTTCAGTGTTTGGAGACAGTTATACACAAAGCATCTTTCACAATCAAGGTAAAAATGTAAATTAAAAAGCTATAGGGAACAGAACTGAACATAGACAATAAATTTTAACTAATGATATATTCAAACTTTCTCAGGCAACAAATTTTGTATCTTTTAAAGGTTTTGTGCTCTATTTTTACTAATTATTAAACTAGTTTTTCTCAATTATAGTTTGAATGTAAACTTTTTTTCAAATATTTAAATAAATAATTTTGAGTATTTCTTTTAAACCCTTCTTTTAGCATTTTGTTGAATCATCTCTTGAATTCTTGGGGAAGCCTATCAGGAAAGGTAATTTTTTTGTGTTTATTTTGCATTATTGCTTTATATTATGGGTTTTGGAAAAGCTTTATTGTACTTGAATTCCTTGATTGTGTTCACATTTTCTGCACAGTGTGGTTTAGTATATTTTGTGATCATAACTTCAAAACCCTTAACTTGTTAGGTTTTCAGCTTGTAAATTTGAGCTGAGACCTCCTACTCCATGAGCATGTTTTTGTTCCTTCCAGAACATATAGATGGATAAAGACCTTAATTTCACCGCATTTCAGTATGTTATATATATATTTTTCCTTTATTAATTTTATTGCAATCCATACAAATCAGTCAAGTTTTTACAAAAGAAAATTGAGTTAGGACAGATCGATCCCCACCCCTGAGAGAGAAACAAGCAAACGGCGTGAAATTTAAGGCTGTAAACACACCTCAAATTAATAAATTCTTTGTGCTTATGAGCTTATTTTAAAATATTACTGATTAGATTCCATGTTTTGAAAAAGTCTGTACAGATCCTCTAACTGAGTATTTGATTTTTTCCATTTCAAATAATATAACACATCGGTTTCCCACTGACTTAAAGAGAGGAGAGTTTGGATTATCCAGTTTATCAGAATAAGTCTGCGTGCCAAAAGTGTAGTGAATGCAATCACAATTTGTTTGTCCTTCTCCACTTTAAACCCCTCTGGAAGAACCCCAAACACAGCTGTTAATGGGTTAGGAGGGATTGTGAGTCCAAGGCTGTCTGAAAGGTAATTAAAAAGTTTGGTCCAGAATAATGTTAATTTGGTGCAGGCCCAGAACATGTGACCCAGTGAGGCTGTGGCTAGGTTGCAGTGTTCGCAGGTTGGATCATGCCCTGGAGACATTTTGGAGAGTTTTAGTCGAGACAGATGTGCCTGATATATAATTTTGAGTTGTATAATTGTATGCTTTATGATATGGAGCTTGAGTGAATTCTCTGCATTGCTACTTTCCACTTCTTTTCTGTATATATTAAGTGAGAGATCTTTTTCCCAGTGTCCTCTTGGATCTTTGAAAGGAAGGGATTGTAAAATGATTTTATATATTGTAGATATGGAGTCTTAAGTCCTTAAGATTGAGCAATATTTTTCCAGCATGGATGAGGGTGTAAGATGAGGAAAATCTGGAAGGTTCTGTTTAACAAAGTTCCTGATTTGAAGATAGTGAAAGAAATGTGTAGCTGGAATGTTAAATTTGGAATGTAATTGTTCATAGGATGCAAAGACGTTGTCTATATAAAGATCTCTAAGCAAGTTAATTCCAAATTTTTTCCAGATATTAAAAACTGCATATGTTTCATGAAGGTTGAAAGAGGTGGTTCTCGCAGAGGTGCCACAGATAGAAGCTTCTCCGCCTTAAAATGCTTTCTACGTTGGTTCCAGATTCTAAGTGAGTGGAGCACAAATGGGTTATTAGTATATTGCCGATAGCACGGTGTTTATTGGAGCACAGAGCAAGGAATACAAAGAAGTACTGCAGGATTTTACTTCTATTGCGTCCAAGCTTTGTGTATGTTCTTCTATTTGTGTCCAGGTTCTTATCGACTGTATATTTGCTGCCCAGTAATAAAACTGGAAGTTAGGTAGAGCCATGCCGCCTTCTGCCTTTTGTCTTTGTAGGGTTGCTCTTCTGATGCGTGGATGTTTTGAATTCCAAATAAATGAGGTTATTGTTGAATCTAATTGCTTAAAAGAATGATTTATTAATGTATATTGGAATATTTTGAAATAAAAAGGAGCTTAGGAAGAATATTCATCGTAACAGTGTTAATTCTTCCAGCTAGTGTGAGATGAAGGGTTGACCATCTATGCAAGTCTTGCTTAATTTTTTCCATGCATGCAATGGCGAAATTTTGTTGATATAGAGCTTTATGTTTACTTGTGATGTTTACCCCGAGGTATTTAAACTGTTCTGCAATGATAAAAGGAAGGGTGTCTAATCTAATATTATATGCTTGAGAATTCACTGGAAAGAGTACAATTTTATTCAGATTAATTCTGAGACCAGAGATCTTTTGAAATTCTGTGAGTGCTGTTAAGACTGTGCAGGCACAGAATTCAGTATGTTATATTTTAAAGTTGTTTAACATATATATGGACAAGAAAAGATTTCTTCCTCCAATCTCTTTTTAAGCTGCTCAAGAATTTGGCATCTGTGGAGAGCCCTAGGTTTTCTGGCTAATTTTGCTGTTAGAAACAGACCACTTTGCAAACTCCCAACCAAATCATGGCTAAAATTAACATATCAAGACATAACTTTTAACCTGGAAAATTTGAAAATGAAGCAGTTAGCTGAGGGTATAAGTTAAAATCACAATGCATGAAAAACTGAACCTTTGAACTTAGTTGTTTTATTGCTTAAGTATTATGCCTGAGCTGCACAAATAATTGAACTATAATGGTTTGAAATAATTAATTTATTATTTAAACATAATATAGTTTAATATTAGGTATAAAGTTTATGACAAATGGAAGTGAAAATACAATTAATAATAAAGAAACTTTACATGTGCAGAGAAACATATTTTAATCATATGTGTTAGGATTATAAAACATAGAAAGAAACTATATATATGTCAAGAGAAGTACTACACCATTACTCCCAAAGTATTACATTAGCAGGGAAAATCCTGGGTGAGACAAAAGCTAAATAAGAAATAGGAGGTTCTGGACACTTTTGAGCGGAAATTGTAGATAAAAACATGATGAGCAATATACGTAGATCACCTTGAAGACAGAATGAAAGGTCTGGATCTGTGTCATTGCTGCTGAATTTTGATATTTTCTTTATTATATTTTGCATTTAACTTTTTACCTTTTGAATTTTATTTTTGTGCTTTCATAAATAATAATATTAATTGGGTCATGATTCTTACATGTTTCTGTGTCTCAGAGATTCATTTAGGGGTATGTTAACCTATGTGTTTCACTGAAGGGTTAAGCAGTATTGGGGATGTCAAATACAGGCCCATGAGACAATGGCCTACAACAGGTAAATGTAACCTGTTAAATTTTCAACACCAGGTGCTATCTCTCACCCCTTAGCCTTGGAAAGAGAAGTGGATAACCTGGGTATTCCTCTATGTCCAGATCTAGACAGCGCAACATTATCTCACCACTGGTCATTTTCATAAATGTTTTTACTTTCATCTGTCTTGCATGAATGTTTTAATCTATTGTTGAAAGGTTCTGTATAGTAACAATACTGCTGCATTATCAAGAGTTTTAGCAGTAGTAGAAACAAAATTATTATGTTGTGAATTCAGATGTTTATTATTATACAGTCATCATGATTTGTTGGTGCCATGAATCCATCCACTCGTTTTCTAAACCTTTTTAATCCAGATGTAGATCATTAAGGGATGGGGCCTATCTGACAGGATCAAGCACAAGGCATGAAACAACCTTGCACAGGGCACAAGTCTTTTGTGCAAGGTATGCTCATATACTCGCCTACAATCGGGCACGTTATGACAGTTTAACTTAACTCAACTTTCATTGTCATTCATCCACATACATAGTATATGGTCAAACAACCTTTTTTTTTTTTCGTTCTTTTTTTTCTTCAGTCCTTGGTGCATAGGCAAAATGACATACATTTAACATACACCATAACATTACCAAAAACAGTGCAACAATACAACGCAGGACTATAAAGCTCAAATAGTGCTCAATATCCATAGTAAAGTGCAGAGTGTAAAGTGACAGTACATTATTAGGGGAATGTTATAGAGATGTGGTACTGTCTAACATGTGGAAGTTCAGAAGTCAGACATCTTAGGGAAAGCTCACTACGTCCTGCAGATCTTGTACTCATGTGCTTTGCTGTTCCCAAACCACAGAGTGTGTCAGGAACCTTTCCACAGTTCCTCTATAAAAGGTGGTAATAATGGGTTGTGGCAAGCGGATTCACTTCAGTCTCCGCGAGGTAAAAAAGGCATTGTTTTGCCTTCTTGACAACAGAAGTTGATGTTGATTGTCCAGGAGAGGTCATCAGAAATGTGTCACCAGCCAACCTGCATGTCTTTTGTTATGTGCAAGGAAAAATTAGTTCTAACATGATGATAAACCATTCAGACACCGTGAAATTCAGCAAACTATGAAAAAAGACCTTCACTGGACAGGAAACTGAGACAGCTGAGAGTCAGTAATAATATACACTATTCTCCCATAATCAACAATTTATTACCCTGCCCCTATCCCCCACTGCTATTTCAGTTTTCCTCCCATATCACAAAAAATTTCCAAAAGTGGACCATTGTGAGTGTGTGTAAAAGTATATTCTGTACTGGACTAGTACTGCATCCGTAGCTTCTACTCTCAAACACTATATAATCTCCATTTTTTCAGTTTGTTGCTTAAAGAATTTGCCAGACGTGAAATAAAAACGCTGGCAAAAAAGAAAAAAAAAATTACAAACTAATTTTAAAGTTTCAGGCATGATATTCTATGAAGTTTCTAATGAATGCTTCACTTGCAAATAATTCTGCTTGTGTACATGAGCATACATTGATGTTTCTCATGCTTTATCTGGCAGTGTTGCTGCTATTTTTCTCATATGTCAACCCAAGAAATTCTTTTGTAATTATGCCAGGTCTGAACCTGGGATATTTCTGTATTCAAACTAATCTTTTACTTGCAAATTCCTAAGAAAGCCTACTTGTGTGCAAAAAATATAACAAAACAAGGGTTTTCGACTAATGCCTGTCAATTTATATTAAAACTGCTGAGTCTGTTTTATTGAGTGATGAAATTAAACTAAAACAAAAAGTAAAGATTTAAATACATTGTTTCATGCATGTTCTCATCCATCTTTTGAAATCTGGTCAGTAACATAAACAAGTTTCTTCACTAAGTGAAATGCTAATCTTGATTCTGTCTTTTATGCTAATATCACTGCTACTTCAGAGGAACTATTTAGGAATCTGATATTGTTCCTAAGGATGGATTAGAGCTGTCAGTCAAGCATATTGCAGTTTGTTACTTTCTGTGATTTCACATTTTAATAGAGTTGCATCTAGTAACAGCAGCTAGCTAGTTAGCCCAAAAATAATGTGTATCAGAAGTATAATTGACTGCAAGTGAACATTTTCTGTAAAGTGGATATGTATGCGCTGTAAATAAGTAGTAAAAATAAAGGTTTGGGTATTGGCCCCATATATTGTTGGCAGAGTAGTAAAAAAAGATTGATACCAGTCTGTAACCTGTAAAACAACAAAAGACAAGTGATAAATGGCGATACAGAGGATTTATATTTTGGCAGCAGAAAGTAGGGAAAAGTCATCAATATTTCATGGAAGTGGGGTCATCTGAAAGGGAGGAAAGTGACTTAATCCTCTGTTTCTGTGGAAAATGAAGAGAGAGGCATTAGTAGTCTCTTGCAAACCTTTTCCCAATGTTTTCTTCTATTTATTTTACACTTGCATCCAAGCTGCATAAATATACTCTTCATCAAAACTTGAAATTTTGTATTTTTAGTTCTCAGTTCTTCTTGATTTTACTGTATTTGTACAGTGTCTGTCTATGTAGCCACATATTGCATGTTTTTTTCTGTTAACTGATTACAGTCTCCTGTTTTGTTTTTTGTTTTTAAATAATGTACAAATTAAATTTATGAAGATAATTTTATTTAAATGTGTGTTGTATACAGGTAAATTCTATGTTTTATTAAGCTCTAGTCTCATCATGGACACTGTTAAATGGATGCAAGGTGTATCTTCAAACCTATATTCAAATGTTCCTATTGTGATCTTTTGAACTATGTGGGCATGTAAAGAGATCTGAAAAAGTACATAACATGTGAAAGTTGAGGATTTGTTGAATATTCACAACCTAGTTATCTCTTAGTACATTCCAAACTAATTCAGTAAATGTATTATTTTCATTCTTTTTTAGGTTCAAAATCCTCCAGGAAACTGTGCAGTCTTTCCAAGTTACAAATGAAGAAATCAGCTTGTCTACTAAATCAGACCATGTGAAAGCCTGTGCTGCAGTGTGTACTGTAAGTCATTTACTTGTTTGTTCAAATTTTAGTGTGAAAACATTTTTGTGAAACAAATCTTTTGTTATAAGTTAACTTTTTTTTTGCTGAACTTCCTGAAAATTGATTTTTCTTTACAGAATTTACAGCTAAAGATGAAACGCCAGAGATTCAACTGGTCTCAGCCTGTTGCTGGTAGGACTGGTGTTTGCTGTTGGCTTTGTAATACATGACATCAGAGCTCAAGGGTCATTTAATGGTGTGTGTTTTCCTTTGTTTTTCTGTGATCATGTAAATGTAATGATCAATTTGCCTTTTTCCTTTTGTAAAAAAGTTCAATTGAAAATCCCTCTTTTTCCATTTAAATTCATGCCTGTATATTTGAGTGTATTTTTCTGATTATTTCTTGTTTTATGGATTTTGTTGCACATTTCTTTCAGTATCTGATTGACCCTGCATTGTAAACATAAGCATATGCTTTTTTTTTAACAAATTATATTCCACTTAACACAAGTCTTGGGATAAATTAATGTATTCTTCCATTGTGAAAATAACTTGACTTCAGAAATGCTCTCCAAAATGGCCTACAACAGGTAAATTTAAGTCACAGCTTCTGTTTCAACCACAACTTTTATGAACCACATTTGTACTAAGCCTCATGGTCAAGCACCCACATCCTCAATGCCACATGTCCAATTACTGTCTCCAGCTGTCATTTTGGTCTTTTGTGTATTCACCTACATGAATTTTGCTTCCCTTGTAACTTAGTGTGTCATCTTTTATGTTGCTTTTTGATATTAGCAAAAGATTATTTGTATACAAGAGCCCATATATAATACCATCCCTGTTTTGCCTCTGTTTTGAAATGTTCACTTTTCCTTTATGCAGGCATTTTCACCTTCATATTTTTTGTTATATCTGAGTATCATTTCACACACACACACAAACTTTTTGTTTGCCCACCAAATTATCTTTTGTGGGAACCTTCCAAACATCAAATTTACAAAGACATTAGTCATTGTTTCAAATAACCCTTTATTTTTTCTCACTGTCTGCTCCATACTTTAAGTTGCTCAGACCTACAAAGAAATAGTATTGTCACATTTTTATCAGGTATCCGGTGCAAGGTAAGATCAATCCCTGATCAGGGTTGCCAGTCCATTGCAAAATGAACACACTCACACACAAACACATTTTTATTAACAGCCTCAGAAATCTCTCACAGTTTATTTTGCACTATTATCTTGCCTAATAAGTGACAGGTCTGCTAGTTTCCTTCAGCAGTTCTTATGCTACTTTTTTGGACATGATGCTCTTTTTCTGTGTGTCTTCTGTAATGATTTTGCCTCAGTCTTCTGAGAATCTTACAACTAGGTCCTTCTATTTTATCATTACAATCAACACAACACTGGCTTCCAAAAGTCCAGTCACTTTGCCTCTCGCTTGAGGTATTTGTTCCAAATCAGATCTCTCTTCGTCCTTTCTGCCATCTTTTTGGATACTTGCTGTTCCTGAAATTGTACAAACTGCTTTGAATGAATATTAATACTACATATACATTTGTTTTTAAGACTCAGGAAGCTAGAATAATAAGAGTACATCAAAATTACCTTTCCATCAGTGAACTGCAGTTTTATGAAACAATTTGAATTTTCATTCTTGAAATACTAATCTATATCCTCTAAAGTATACATTTTGGATTTTTGAAGATGAATCTTTTCTAATTCATTATTATTATGATTAATATACTTATAAATGTTATGGAATTGAGGGTGGTTATTGAGTGTGTTGAGGGTTAGATGGATGAGTAAATGAACCTTCCTTTAAAAAGTGATTGAATAAAATGCATAGTCTAAAGTTCACCTATTGTGGCCTTTTTTTATCCCCTCTGCTAGGTTCATCAGTTGCACAAGTTCTTCAGCAGTCTGGAATGATGTCCTTTTCTCAACAGGCATACAATAAAATATCTGTTTATTCAAACAAAGGATACAGGTCAGTGTTTTTTTCTTCCTTTTTTTCCATTTTTATTTTAAATTTTTGTTAATGTGACTTGTTCACAGTAAAATTTCTTTGCTCTCATATCGGGAGGTTGTGACCGGGGCTGGGGTGGGCACTGCCCCCTAGAGACAAGCCGTGCCCACCCTGCGAAATGCTCTGTCTGTCCAATGAAAACTCTGGAGAAGAATAACATTTGATTTTCACAGTTCACTTGCCACACATTTTGCAGCACGCCTTTGAACCTGTTTGACCGCATTCTTCAATTAAAACAGCATATACGTTCCATTCTTCTTTTATATTCTGGTTGGTAACACCAAAGGCTATGCATAGGTGGCTTATTAAAAGCAGACATCTTCAACCTCTTTCCCTCCCATGAGCTGCTGGCTCCACGGTTGAGCCCAGCACCGCTGCTACCATCACGCAACACAGCACACCCACGTCTGGAACTGAAACTCCAAAAGATCTAGATAAGCCTACACAATCCTCCAGCTCTGCACCCGTGTCGCACTCCAAACCTCTGCCTTCAACAAAATATACAGTCCGGTCTGCCTGACTTAAATATGGATAGCCCATCCCAGCCCATTTTAATTAATTATCCCAAGCGCATTCAGAAAGACACTCAGATGTTTTAGTGCAAGCTGGTATCAGTCTCGACCATGGCTTGAATATTCAATATTTGTCCGTGATCCCAGCCTTTGCTTTGCCTGCCGCAAATCTACTGTTTCCAATTTGGACCGTGAGGACATATTCACCAAACACGGCTACACTAATTGGAAAAAGCTATAGAAAAGACGGTGGCTTCCACAAACACGCGCCTAGTATCCCACACGCCAGAACCATGTCTGCATGGCAAGAGTATCGGCACCGGGCAGAGACGGGTGAAAGCATAGTTCAACTACTGGGTCCAACCCAGATAGAAAAGAATAGATATTATGTGAAAAGCATTGGGGAGGCCGTTCAGTTCCTTGCAGTCAATGAACTGGCTTTGTGTGGTCACAATCACGAAGGTGGGGAGGAGGGACTTTTCCTTAAGTTCTTTGATTACACAATCAAAAAAGATGCCAAACTTGCAGAAATTGTAAAATACATCCCAGACAACACAAAATACACATCCAATGTAATTCAAAATGAAATAATTGAGACTCTTGCCAAAATGGTGATAAAAGATATCAGGACCAAATATTAAAAGCTGACTCTCCTGGATTTTGCATTAAAAGTGATGGTACCAGAGATCGCTGTAACATTGAGAATTTGTCTAGTGATTAGATTTGTCCAGAACTCCATCCCTGAAGAACACCTGATTGGCTTAATTCAACTGAATCAGATTGATGCTGAATATATTTGTAAACAATTTCTGTCACATCTCTCTGAGTTAGGTTACAACCCAGACAATTTAGTGTGTCAGTGTTTTGATGTTACTTCTGTCAAGTCTGGGGCAAGGGTGGTGTCCAGGCTTTGTTACAAAACAAAGTTGGTAAGTATAGTCCATATGTACACTGCTACAACCACCACCTCCATTTACCAGTGATACATGCAATGGAATCAGAACCTCTGGCTAAGAAGTTCTTTGACTGGTCAAATTCATTGAACACATTTTGTCACAGACATTATGTTTCACACACATACAATATGTACACTGACAAGACTTCTATAAATGTGATGAACCAGTCATTATGATGTCACAAAGTCCATTGTCAACAATGAGGAAGCTATAAGGGGGCTTCTCTCATAGGTAGCAGAGGCTGACACTGCCCCTTTTGACATTTGCATAGAGGCATGTGGTCTTTTGACCCAATTAAAAAAGCAGAATTTTTTCAATACAGGAAAATTCCTCCTTCATGTGCTTGGTGTGCTGAAACCAGCCAATGCAATTCTACAGGCACATGAAGTGGATTTGTGCACTGCTGGGGAGGTGGTGACAGCTTCACTGACTACACTGAAGGAGATGAGATGCAACTCATTCTGGGAGGAGCATTTCTCTCAGTGTGAAAGTAGGCCTACCAATTCGCTCAAAAGGAAACGGAAAGTTAACTCACAGCTTGATGATATTATTGTCGTGTCTACACTTGGGCATGGTGACTCTGATGAACAAATTGCTCCTAATCAGACTTTTAAAAGGGCTATGTTCAGCATTCTTGATAGAGCTGTTGTGGAAATGGAGACAAGATTCTCTCAGAGAAATGTTGAATTATTGAGGGCCACATCGCTTCTCCTGCCAAAATCAGAATTATTTCTTGATCATTCTCTCCTGAAACCACTTCAGGCACTTGCAGGCACAGAGCAAAACAGCATGAGCTTGCAAAATGAAATTGCAAGCTGATGCTAATCTCTCTGAAGCATGCAAATGCATTCAGCAGTACAAAGAGGCCTTCCCTATGTTGCATTCGCTATATGTCACAGCACTCGTCATTGGTGTGTCTTCAGCTGCATGTAAAAGCTCTTTCTGTACTTTGAAGTGCATTCTCACTCCTCTCCGCCAACCAATACTGCATTCAAAGAAGAGAAATTTAGTCATTCTGGAGAAGAACATCACAGAAAATCTAGACATAAATGAATTTATTTCAGAATTTGCCAAGAGTAACTGCAGACCGGTCCTGTAGATAATATCCAGGTTAAACACTGGAAACTGATATCCTATAGCCTCCCTAATGACTACAATGAGCCATGTTTCTGTTCTTGCTCTCATATGTTGTATACATTTGACTTTATTGATATTTACCTTGTATATGTAGTTCTATATTTGTTCACAAAAAATAATACAAGTTCCATTGCCTCTGTTAATTTTATTGAAAAATAGGTTATGATTTATGCCACAATTTTTGCTTTTATATGTTATATAAAACTATGTTATTATTATTTGACCCCTACAAAAATGGGGATGGATGGATGGATAGATGGATATTTTTTGCCCCACCCCAGACAAGCCAAATGCCCACCCACACATGATGTTGTGGTCACACCTCTGTCTCATATTGTTAAGTCTTCGACATTCATTATTAATTTTGTTCTGGAATCTTATTATAACTGGTCCTGTTGAATAGCTGTCATTATATTATTGATAGTTTTATGTGTTATGGTCAACCAGTAAGTTGTATAAACATTGATTCTGTTATCCCATTGATTATCTGTTTATTTTTCCTGTAATACTTTAAGAGTGTATTTTTGTGGCGTTCTCTTCCATTTTCTGGTAACTCTTGCTTAGTGTATACTGATGAGGTAAAGGAAATGCATTGTTTTCTGGAATGGGTAAGCTATAGTTGCTGCTTGTTGTGTCAATTTCTTTTAGAGTTTCTGACCAGTAATATAGCTTATGCAGATTGAGATTTCCATTTGCCAATCGCACAAAAGCTTGTTTGGATCACTTTTACACAGCAAATGGAACATCTTTAGAAAGGCCTTAATTCATAATTTAGGTTGATATTCTCCCACACATCATTGAAATTACAATAAAACCCTATTAGTGGAGTGTGTTTTTTTTGTTTGTTTGTTTTTTAATTAAATAAATAGTCCTTCACGGTAGCCTCGTATGGAAAGCGGGAGCCAATATACCCTCAGTTTAGTAAAAACATATGGAGAATTTACAGACTACACAGACAATGACTCGCAAGGGATCTAAACCCAACACTTTGAATCGATATGGCATCAGTGCATACCAGTTTCAGTTTGCATTGAATTCTTCACAAAGCATTTTCATCACATCTGTTTTTATCTAAAATGGCAGTCTGTGGCCAACTGTAGTAGTGCTACATATGTAGTGGGCTATTAAAAGAATTGCACCATGAGCCCGTAAATCAGTAATGTGTAAATACTGGTGCGGTAAATGAGGTAAGTTTTTGTAACACTGTGTTAAAGAGAAAAATGCTCTGTGTCTGACCACTTAAAGTAAAAAATAAATAAATGAATCACAGTTTAACTAAACAAACATTTGACTGTATAAATTAATAACATTTTTTTCCAGGCAGACCTTATGCATCTGGAATACCCAATTTCTTAATACAGTTTTAAAAAGAAAGATATATTACACTTTATTTTCCATTCCAACGTCATCCTCATCTTGACCTTAACTTGACAACTTCTTAAATAGTTAGAGCCTGGTAGTTCTTGTAGATGATTGTGAGGGTATTATATCTAAAGATAAATTAAGAAATGTTTTTTAATAACAACAAAATATGTGGAATTGGTAGTATGACATTTTCAGTTAATTCAGGGCAATTTCTTTTTTAGGCACTTTTTAACATAGGCCTTCAAGTGCAAGGTTATTCTAAAACAGAACTTGCCTTAGCAGATTGCATTTTTTTGCTTGCTATTCATATATCTGTGAACACAGTTTCAGATTTTTCATAGTTGACTTATTGAAAATTTGGAATGTATCATACAGCATTCTTCTCTTTTTGCAAAACTGTGTCAATATGTATTTAAAACATTCCACCCACTTCCTTCATGCACAACACTCTTTGTTGTTGTTGCCATTTATAATACTGTAATTTTTTTTTCTTTTGCAGTTGGCTGGAAACAAATGCTCCCTATTACTACTCAGAAATGGTTAAAACATTTGGGCCTACTCTAGAAATGGCTTGGGAGAAGACGATTGTTACATCAGCATACATCACAGAAATGTGTGCAGGCCAGATTGCTTGGATCAAAGAAAATGCTCCTAAATTAATAGAATTGGTAAACGTGCACTCTACCTTTCCTTCAGTTACTTTATAGTTGAATTCATACAGTGTACACAACAAATAGCCCACATGTTATGAGTGTTTCTTCATACCCAAATTATCACTAAGCCCCATTGCTCTTAACTGAGTATATTGAAATGTAATCCAAATAGATATGTGAATATTTGAATTTTTTAAAAGGTGTCATTTCTGTTTTTTTCTTGGATATAGTTAGTACTGTATAAGTACAACTTTTTCTGTTTTATTTCAGCTCAGTGCAAGCATTCCAGAATGTGTGGTGAACTTTATTGAATATTTGAAAGTATTACTTCTGTTCATACACCAAAACTACCTGCGGCCACTTATGACATATGCTGTAACTTTGATGGATGAAAGCTGGCAGACATTTGTTAAGTCCTGCAAGTAAGTGTGAAGTATTTAGGGTTCACCAAACGTAGGCTTACTTTAGGTCATATTTTATGGTATTACTTTCTCAGATTATTTTATTATAATACACTTTAGATATTTGTAATTGTTTAAAATGGCCTTTTTTATGCAAATAAGTACCTCTAACTTGAAACCATAAATCTTGATCTTATTGCATCGACTGTGCAGAGACATGTATGTGCAAATTTCATTTAAGTGAGAGGCTCTGGGTATTGCCTTCAGTGATTTTCACTTTGCTATGGGTGTGCCTTATTAACCAATCATGATTTGCCCTCAAACCAGCAGAAAATGTGTTTAGAGGGAAGGAAAGAAGCTGTGTGTCCTCATTTTATGATGTATTTTACAAGTATTATCTCTTTAAAATATCATCACAAAACATTTTTGTCTGGAAATTTAGTATTACATGTTTAGGTTCATAGATCATTAAAAAGAATTCTGATACAAAAAAAAATGTACATGGAACACACTTGGATTAAGGTTCCCGTGTAATTGTTTACTCTTTGGAGGTCAACACATACAATTAAACTTAGCCAAGAGTCACCAGTGAGCTTGACATATACAGCATATCTGAGGATGTGATTAGGAAACCAGAGAATCTAGAAGAGATCTGCATAAGAACCCAGATATCCAACCCAGATAATGATTATTGCAAGATTTAGTCCCAGGTCTTGGCAGTTGCATTAAACTAATTATCCATATTAAGACAATTTAAATAGAAGAGAGAATTTTCTTGGGAACACTTTGTGAGCTATTGATAACTCAAATTATTTACTTCACCCCTTGACTCTACTGCTTGCTCAGTTATTAGCTGTGTGCCCATTTGTGTATAGTTGTTATATTTGTCAACAAAAAGTGCTTCGTATGTTTACAGTAAATGTTTTTGTTTTGTTTCCTGCTGCAGTGGAGAAGTTTCCTGGCTGTGTGTCCAGAATCATTTAATAAACTTTACTGATTCAAGCTGGAGTTACCTGCAGAACAGAAGCATTGCTGTGAAAAACTGGGCACTTGACTTGATCTCCAGACATTCAAGTGCTTAAGACACTGAAAAAGGACAATACCAACTCTGCTGCATTTTGTAAAGATTCAGAGAAATTTTCTTAAAAGGGGAGCGAGTGCTTTAATTCCTTTGAAATTCCACATAATATTTTATAATCTAAGACCACTTTTCTACTTTACAGTTCTTACAGGTGTTTTTTTTTCTTTTTCATTTTCTTGTTTAAAAGTATTACAATATGAAAATGCAAAAATCAGTGTTCTGTTTTAAGCAATTGCCAAAGCAGGTATCATGAGTGATTCATTATTGCCATCTGCTAATGGCAGTAAAGAAAAAAAAAAAAAACTAAACTAAAAAAATATTGCACTACAACTATCCAGCTTTTCTGGCTGGGTGTTGAACTGATCATTCCTCACTAATGGCCTCATTTTATTATTTTGAGACTACTGTATATGAAACTAAACACAGTCAAGTAGATTTAGAAGTCAGAGAGAAAAAAACTCACTTCTAAGAAGTCAAATCAATATAGTTATGGAATTTATATAACAGAAATCATTTAAAACAAGTAGGGGGGAAGCAGGATTATGTAGTATATAATGTAATAAAAGAGCTATTTAAACTAACTGGGACAAGACTAAATAGAAAACTGTGAAGCTTGTTCTTAAAGCGTTTTAACTAAATTAATGTAGCACTGAAACTTGGAATGTAGAAGTTTTTTTGGTAAGGCAAGAAATGCTGTTGACCCTGAGATAGCTATTTTCAGCAGTTTGCCTTGGCTGATATTGCTGATGGTCAGAACTCGTGTCTTGTGTTCCTGTATAGAGAAATGTAATTGAATTCAGTGATCTGAGGTCTATTGCTACACTGGCTTGTTTCGCTTGCTTTCTCTGAGACTCCGGTATTGTCTTGAAGATAGCTAACAAAATAACTTGTAAGTGGCAATAAGGACAAGAACATTAAGGACATTACATTTTGGAAGCTAGAAGCAAGCGTGTTGTGCATTTTCATGCAGGGTTGCTTGATGCCTTTATGCCCAGATTTCCCATATGTAGGCCACTGAAGGCAGGCAGTGTGTTGGTACCTCAATCTGTACTTGTCTTTGCTTATTTTCCAGCATGCGTCATACAATAGATTCAGGATTTGCACAGGAGTTATTTCAGCAATTTAAAATAACTCTGACTGAGTTCATCTGTAGTCCTAGGTTATTCTTCAATATGAAGAAATCCAAATGGTATATCAAAAACAATTGTGGAACTCGGATGTTGAAAAGTCAAAAGTGTGTGTGTATCTGAAAAAAAGTGTCTTGCTCAGGTTTGAACTCTTGTCCAGTGTATGTTTGTCATTTTTAGGAGGTTCATTCTGGATTTGGGTTGAATGATCATTTAGTACAGTTGTTTTTAACACCTCACCACATATTTTTTATTTAATCTCTTACTGTGTACATATACTGTATTTTGAATTACTGGTTGTATTGCTGCTTCAGACCATCACCAGGTTGCCAAGGTAGATATAGATTGTAAATATTTAACTTACACTAAAAAATGTATGTTGAAACCATCCAGTGATTTTCAACATTTGTTGAATGAATTTTAAAGTTGACAGCATAACACAACCAACCCCTTCTCTATACATGGTGAAAATATTCAGAAAATCTCAAACTCAGAATTGCCCCACATGATGCGATGATCTCATTTTCTTTGTCTGTGTATGGCTGATATTTCAAAGATGTACATCTACTTTGTGTGAAGGTTTTAAAGAAATGTGTGTTGCCGCCTTGGATCCTGATTCTGTCCATATGTGTGTTTGTTTTTATTAAAATAAATAAATAGACATATGAGTTATGTGATTGTGCATTCCACACAAATCTGAACATAGGCTGTAAACTAGAGAGCCTCCGTTAGCTTTGTTTTAACTTGGAATAAAATTTTTCCCTTGTGTGCTTGAATAGTGTAGTGGTCATTTCTGTCATTCAGCCTTATGAACGCAAGTCATTCACCGGAGATTTGAAGCTTTAGTTGTGCTACACATGGAAATGGCCCATTGACTTAAAGATGAATTTCAGTTTTAATTAATATGCAGCCCATTGTTTGGGGGAGAACATGAGAGGTTAATACAGACTACACCTAAAATAGGTGGATTAACAGATACATGAGCATCAACACAGGACAAATCTCGTGTTTGAGTTTATGCATAAAGTGTAATGTGAATAATGTTATTTTACATTTGACTGGACTACTCGTAGGTAGTAGTAGTGGGAAGTAGTAGGTAGTAGTGGGTAGTTTTGATAATGGAAAGAACGCCTTATGGAAAAGATGTGGGAGTCATAACAGTCCATGACTAGACAGGTGCTCCAGAAAGTTAAATTCAGAGACTTAATAGGAAGCTGTTAGTGGTGTGACAACCTCTCATTTTAATTCTACTATCATCATGTCATACAGTCATATGAAAAAGTGTGGGAACCCCTCTTAATTCTTTGGATTTTTGTTTATCATTGGCTGAGCTTTCAAAGTAGCAACTTCCTTTTAATATACTGTATAACATACCTTATGGAAACAGTAGTATTTCAGCAGTGACATTAAGTTTATTGGATTAACAGAAAATATGCATCATAACAAAATTAGACAGGTGCATACATTTGGGCACCCCAACAGAGATATTACATCAATACTTAGTTTAACCTCCTTTTGCAAATATAACAGCCTCTAGACGCCTCCTATAGCCTTTGACGAGTGTCTGGATTCTGGATGGAGGCATTTTGACCATTCTTCCATACAAAATCTCTCCAGTTCAGTTAAATTTGATGGCTGCTGAGCATGGACAGCCTGCTTCAAACCATCACATAGATTTTCGATGATATTCAAGTCAGGGGACTGAGACGGCCATTCCAGAACATTGTACAGGCCGGGCCATTTATATGGATACACCTTAATAAAATGGGAATGGTTGGTGATATTAACTTCCTGTTTGTGGCACATTAGTATATGTGAGGGGGAAAACTTTTCAAGATGGGTGGTGACCATGGTGGCCATTTTAAAGTCGGCCATTTTGGATCCAACTTTTGTTTTTTCAATAGGAAGAGGGTCATGTGACACATCAGACTTATTGGGAATTTCACAAGAAAAACAAAGGTGTGCTTGGTTTTAACGTAACTTTATTCTTTCATGAGTTATTTACAAGTTTCTCTTTGTTTACAGCCATTGACATGTCGCTGAGGTTAACACGTGAGGAGCGGATAGAAATTGTGTTGATGTCTGGTGAACGCAGTAACCGGGTCATTGCAGCAGATTTCAATGCAAGACACCCTACGAGACCACCCATCTCCCATGCTACAGTTGGCAAACTGCTTGCTAAGTTTCGTGAAACTGGTTCAGTGTTGGATTTGCCAAAATGTGGACACATAAAAACTTTCACTAATGAAGAAACATCAGTGGCTGTCCTAGCTTTATTCAGCAAGAGCCCACAGCGTAGCACTCGCCGCATGTCACTGGAGAGTGGCATTAGTCGAACATTCCTTCGGCGGATATTAGATACTCACAAATGGCACCCTTACAAACTCCAGCTACTGCAGCATCTCAACGAGGATGACCCAGAACGGCGCACTGAATTTGCAGAATGGGCAAAACAAAAATTGGAACAGGATCCTCAGTTTACGCAGAAGATTTTGTTCAGTGATGAGGCAAACTTTTATGTGAATGGTGAAGTTAACAAACAAAACCACCGCTATTGGTCTGACACTAACCCACATTGGATACATCCCTCCAAGACTGTTGGAACAAAAAAATTGATGGTGTGGTATATGGGGTACAAAGATAGTGGGGCCATTCTTCATCAATGGAAACCTCAAGGCCACTGGATATGCGAAATTGCTACATGATGATGTGTTTCCCTCTTTATGCACTGAAGCTGGCACGTTCCCTGAGTTTTTCCAGCAAGATGGTGCACCACCACATTATGTGTGTCAGGTCTGAGCATTCCTAGATGAACAGTTTCCTGGAAAGTGGATTGGTCGTCGTGGGCCAATTGAATGGCCCCCAAGGTCTCCCGATCTGACCCCCTTAGACTTTTATCTTTGGGGTCATCTGAAGGCAATTGTCTATGCTGTGAAGATACGAGATGTGCAGCACCTGAAACTACGGATACTGGAAGCCTGTGCTAGCATTTCTCCTGCGGTGTTGCTATCAGTGAGTGAAGATTGGGAGAAGAGGGTTGCATTGACAATCCAACACAATGGGCAGCACATTGAACACATTTTATAAGTGGTCAGAAACTTGTAAATAACTCATGAAAGAATAAAGTTACATTAAAACCAAGCACACCATTGTTTTTCTTGTGAAATTCCCAATACGTTTGATGTGTCACATGACCCTCCTCCTATTGAAAAAACAAAAGTTGGACCCAAAATGGCCACCATGGTCATCACCCATCTTGAAAAGTTTTCCCCCTCACATATACTAATGTGCCACAAACATTAAGTTAATATCACCAACCATTCCCATTTTATTGAGGTGTATCTATATAAATGGCCCACCCTGTACTTCTCCCCCTGCATGAATACCTTTGTAGATTTCAAACTGTGTTTTGGGTCGTTGTCTTGTTGGAATATCCAACCCCTGAGTAAGTTCAACTTTGTGACTGATGTTTGAACATTATTCTGAAGAATTTGTTGATATCGGGTTGAACTCATCCGACCTTTGACTTTAACAAGGGCCCCAGTCCCTGAACTTGCCACACAGCATGTTGGAACCTCCACCAAATTTGACAGTAGGCAGCAGGTGTTTTTCTTGGGATGCTGTGTTCTTCTTCTGCCATGCAAAGAGCTTTTTGTTATGACCAGATAACACAATGTTTGTCTCATCAGTCCAAAGCACTTTGTTCCAAAATTAATCTAGCTCGTCTAAATGAGCATTTGCATACAACAAGCAACTCAGTTTGTTGCGCAAGTGCAGAAAGGGCTTCTTTCTCATCACCCAGCCATACAGATGTTCTTTGTGCAAATTGCTGAATTGTAGAATGATGTACAGAAACACCATCTACAGCAAGATGTTCTTGCAGGTCTTTGGAGGTGATCTGTGGGTTGTCTGTAACCATTCTCACATATGCCGCTCCTGTATTTTTCTTGGCCGGCCAGATCTGAGGTTTAACAGCAACTGTGCCTGTGGCCTTCCATTTTCTGATTACATTCCTTATAGTTGAAACTGACAGTTTAAACCTCTGAGATAGCTTTTTGTAGCCTTCCCCTAAACCATGATACTGAACAACTTTGTTTGCAGGTCTTTTTAGAGTTGCTTTGATGATCCCATGCTGTCAGTCTTCAGAGGAGAGTCAAAGGGAAGCACAACTTGCAATTGACCCCCTTAAATACCTTTTCTCATGATTGGACACACCTGTCTATGAAGTTCAAGGCTTAATGAGCTAATCCAACCAATTTGGTGTTGCAAGTAATCAGTATTGAGCAGTTACATGCATTCAAATCAGCAAAATTACAAGGGGACCCACATTTTTGCACAGCAGTTTTTCACATTTGATTTAATTTCATACAACTAAATACTGCTTCACTAAAAATCTTTATTTGGAAAACACCCCAGTACTCAGATGTTCCTAGGAAATGAAAGACGTACCACTTTTTTTTGTTGAAAGTAAATATTATGCAGGCTGAGAGGGTTCCCAAACTTTTTCATATGACTCTGTCTTTTGCAGTCAAATTCAAAAATTGAACTCTTTGCAAACGGCGTTGGCCATCTCCATTGTGTCAGGTCAGCTTCTTCTTTTGGCTGCTCCCATTAGGGGTCGTGACAGTGGATAATTTTTTTCCATATCTTTTTGTCATCTGCATGCTAATTTGGACAGATCTTTTGTCTTGTGGGGGCCAAGGTGGCCCTGTGTAGACCTTAACAAAATGTCCCAAATCCCATACTCTTATTACACTGTCGATCACTGCAATTCAGCACTTCTCCCTTTTCTTTTTTCTCTGAAACACCAGACAATTCTTCTTTTTCTTCATTCAGCTACTCCTGTTAGGGGTCGCCACAGCGGATCATCTTCTTCCATATCTTTCTGTCCTCTGTATCTTGTTCTGTTACACCCATCACCTGCATGTCTTCACTCGCCACATCCATCAACCTTGTCTTAGGCCTTCCTCTTTTCCTCTTCCCTGGCAGCTCTATCCTTAGCATCCTTCTCACAATATCCTCAGCATCTCTCCTGTGCACATGTCCAAACCAACACGATCTCGTCTGTCTCTCTCTGACTTTTTCTCCCAACCGTCCAACCTGAGCCGACCCTCTAATGTACTCATTTCATCCTCATCACACCCAATGTAAATCTTAGCATCTTTGTCAGATCAGCTAATTGGAATGAAAAAGTAACTGTTTTCAGATCACAGGGACCCACTGCTATGAAGGTGCACAGATGAGCCTGCGCTATTTGAATAATAGAACTTCCATGTAGGCAGGGTGCTTGGCTAGTTGCAGTGACTTGGATTTTCTAACACACCCATGACATATCTGTCATAATTGTCTTTCTACATACTGTATTTCCATAAAAACATTTTTATCTGTAAATTAAACCATTAGGTTGGCTAACTATAACTGGAGTTATAAAGTTTAGGAGAACTTATAATGACAGAGAATAAAAAGCACAAGTCTAATCTTGCTCTTCTTCCAGACCAAATATACCGCCGGCTGTGCTGTTTCTGCCCTTCCTTTCATAACTGGATAGTATTGGGAGGTTGTGTAGGTTTGTCAAAAACCGTAAAACACAAAGCCAACTTTACATGTTTCTTCAGCATTTAAGCTTAAGCCTTTATTTTTATAGAGGAAAACCGTTGTACTTTTTGTATAGTCCCCTAATAAATATGTAACATTTTCTGTTTCTTTTTCTAATCCAAGTTTGGTAGGACAATCCCTGTGCAGGTCTTTAAAATACAAAAAACTTAAATAAAATGTGATTTATATAGCACCTTGTCAGTAGACTGGCTCAGATGACTTCACATTATGTAAGGTTCCTGAGTTAGATTCGGTATCTTCATGTGTGAGATTTTCCTTCGCCTTCTTGGTCTCTTAATAAAACTGGACTGGTTTGATTGATGGGCTGGCTTGATTTCCCACTCGTCCATCGTTGATCTCATTTCGTATGAAATATGAAAGTTGTACTTATCAAGCAAAGATCAAGCAGAACTGCACAGAGAAAGACCCAAGTGGTGAAGGGTAACAAAACCTGGAAAGAGTTTCAACTCCACAGTGTTAATTTCGCAAATCAAAGTTAACATCTGCCATGTGTCCTCTGCGGCTGATCCATCACCTCGAGTTGTATTACGTCATTGCCAAAATACAGACATGGACTATTTATGTATCTTAATTTTGAAATTTTGTCAAGAAAATGAATGTAGGTATTAGGTGCCAGGTAAAACATCCATGGCAGTTGATATATAGAGTGCTATGTTGAGTCACAAAGTTGCCAGAAAACAGAAATCATTCTGGTAAGAGAAAGCCAAGTTTGGTTATTTAAATAAAAAAAGCAAAAAAAGTGGGCATTCAATTTTAGCTCCACTGACACGTCCTACACTTTGACTCCTGGGGGCAAAACAGCAATAATACACTTAACATCCCTTTTGCTTCAAAATATGTAAAAACATGAATTTGTTTATAAGCTTAAAGGGTGTGGGTCTTAAAAACAACTTCATCAAAGCTTGTCCAAACAAGTAGATTCAAAGAGTCACAGAGGGAACCCGAGCTTGCTTCCCACACTTTGGATTGATTATCTGCCTCAAGCTTGATGACGTCTTTTTCCACATACAGAGTTGCTCTATTTGCAAAAGGTGCCACTCAGGCCGTCTGCAGATGCTTAGATAACAGGGACACGATTCCTTCAACATAGCCTTCCATGATTAAGAACTGGAGGCAAAAGGCTATAAGCGACTCTAGCACCACCCATAATAACACTAACCTTTTTTTTTTTTTTTACCGTGTCCTGTTCGGCTGTGAAGCAATCAGAATTGATGTCTGAATGCTGGCGACTAGCCTTACAGTTTTTCTCTCAGGTGGAGCGTTACAGCTTCTGCTGACGTCACGCCTGATACCAAAACTTTATTAAAAAATATTTTTAGATGTTTTTAAGATTCGAACCGGACACGGAGACAAAAGTGAAAGAAAAAGAAGAGAGAGAAGGAAGAGATGGAGGTAAAGGGGGGGGTTTCGTATAGAATAAACAATAAATGAACCAGAATCCGCTTCTAGACCTGCAGAAAGAGAGGGGAAAAACAAACAAACCACAAGACAAAAACATTGCTGCATCAGCTACATGAAGATATATAAAAATGTTTGCTGACAATCATACAGTAATTATTACTGAGGCATTTAAGGCCACCACAACCTTAGATCATGTGCTGAAGATGTCCAAGTCATACTTATGAAATCACCATGTGAGCACCTGTGTGTGTATGCGCGCTTGTATGTGTAAGGTTTCTCTATAGGAGCATCCAATAGTGAGTGTGAAGGGCCACAGACCTGCCCCCAAAACGTGCGGAAGATGGAGGAGTTCCAAGCCCAGAGATCCAGAGGTCACCCCAGAGCGGAGACCCCAGGGAGGCCGTCACCAGAGAAGCCCCAACCCCCACCCGAGAGGCAGAGGATCACCCGGGGTCACAACCAGCAGCCGGCAGAGTCCCGGAGATATCAACGGCAAGCCCTCAGGCCGCCCGCAGCCGCTCTCCCGAGTCGGCCGGGCCCGGAACCCAGCAGCCCGGGACCCGAGGCGACCCACCCGCCGAGGATCCAACAGAGCCCAGGGAACCAGATCCCACCAGGCAGCCACCGGGAGCGACCAGACAGATGCTTAAGGCAGGGGAGGGTAGGCAAAGATGTTGTAGTATTGCCAGATGTCCCAGGAGAGGGGAGGAGTCCAAAACCCCACCTGACATATACAGTCACACACAAACACAGTCATACACTCCCTCCCTCATGCTCTCACATACACATACAACCCAAGACTTACAAGGATGTACGCCAGACACCCATTCACACTCCCCACACACACCCTACCTAACTCTGGTCCCGGTGCTGCCGTACCTGAGGTACAGCCATTCCTGGACGTCAGAGTTAGCCCCGTTCCGCAGGGGTAATAGTGAGCAGGCACCCCCATCCAACGTAGAGCAAAGCAACCCACCACTCCAGACCACAGGCAGACGGCCAGCTCCCACTCCTAGCCTCCAGCCCCGGGCAGCTAACTGAGAACAGAGGTGTAATAAGACCTCTAGTCTCCCTCCGCCTGCTCTAATGTAGTGTTGGTGTGTGCTGATAAGGTGCATTTTGTGGTTGGGGGGGCGCAGGCAGTGCCGGCACCATGTGGCCTACACCAGCTGATGCCAACACACAGCCCCACCTCCCCCCCAAAACTCTCCGTGACTAGGTGCAGTTTAAAATTGGAAGTGGACACCGCACTCGGAGTGAGGCTGAAATTTCCCCACCGGATGCCGTTGAGTGTGCCCTCCCAAGGCCCTAAGTGTGCATTTGTGTGGAATGTTTTTTGTGGAAGTGTTTAATGTGCAAATAAAATTGGGGTGTAGGCTGCCACAGGACTGCGGAAACGGGATCCATACCCGCACCCCCTGACTTACCCACACCCCAAGGCCCTATGTGCATGTTTGTGTGATGATGTGAAGGAGCAGGAGGAGGGAAATGTCTGAGGATGGGGAGGAACGGCTGAGGGGCCTGAGCCCTCCAGGGAGCCAGCTCCCCTACTGGCCCCAATAGGCACCTCCGTTCCCAAAATCCACCCGGGCACGGAGGCCCCAGCCTATCTAGCCATGGCCGAAGCAGCAGCATCACAGAGCCCCACGGAGTCTGAGGCCACCAACCCACACCACCCCAGCAGAATATTTACTCCCATCCCCACATTTACTCAACATTCAGATTAAGTAAGACATAAGACACCCAGGATAAAGCTGATCCTCCCCTCCCGGACATCCCCTCCCCATGGTGGAACTGCCGCACGTTCCGCCCTCTTCCCGGCAGCGTACATGCCAGGACCCAATCCCCAAGGCCCCACCCATATCCCCATCCGGGGACGGCCGCCCCAAAACCCTAAGCCACCAGGCCCACACCCAGACCAACCCAGGGGCATTGCGGCCACTAGGCAGCGACCGCAGCCACCGTCAAGACCCCCTAAGGCCCTACACACAACCACCAGAAGCCCACCCCCGGAGGTAACCCAAGCACCACCAGAGTCGGGCAGCAGCCCCCCAGCCCAAGACCCCCCAGTGAACCCACCCCAGGGATCCTCCAGATACTCCAAGCTCAGACTCTCCACCACATCAACCACAGCATCCCGCAGGACCATATCAATGACCCTCCATCATCGCTATGTGATGGAACCGATCAAAGGAGCCCAGAGATTGATTTGAAGTGGAGGCAGAGGCTGTCTCAAGTGTAATATGATCCAATAAAAGATTTCTATACTGGTTAATGCAAAGATTATCTTTGTTTTTCCAGTTTATGAGGATAGTTTTCTTAGCGATGCATATGGCAGTGAGAACCACGTGAACCAAATTTGTTTCAATCGGGACATCCTCTAGGTTCCCCAGCAAGCAAAATGAGGGGGAAGTTGGGATATCACATTTCAGACACTTTGACAGGTCTTCACATACTCTATACCAGAATCTCTGAACAGGTGGACATGACCACAGTGCGTGGATATAACTGTCAGGAATGTTGTCTGTGCAGTGTGTGCAGGTGTCAGATGGCACAAATCCCATCCTGAACATCCGATGACCTGTATAGTGTACTCTGTGTAGAATTTTGTATTGAATTAGTTGTAAATTGGGGTTTCTGATCGTTTTAAAAGTTTTTAAACAGGTTTGGGACCAGAAAGTCTGATCAAAGCTAACTAATAGATCCTCCTCCCATTTGCCTATAGGAATTGCTATTGTATCATCTATTTTGGTCAATGTTTTATATACTTTAGACAGTAATTTGGGGTGTTTGAGATTACAGAAGTCTAATACCCTTGATGGTGTTTGTAATTCTACTTTAAGATTAAATTTTTCTTTAACTACTGATTTAATTTGGAGATATTCTAAAAATCTATTCTTGTCTATCCCAAATTGGGAGACTATTCTGTTAAATGGAATGAAATCCAATCCTTCAACTATGTGTTCCATGTATAGAATTCCTTTACTTTTCCAGTATGGGAGGTTCATCATTTTATTGTTTTGCAATATGTCAGGATTATTCCAGATGGGTGTGTGTCTGCATGGAATTAGTGAAGACTCCGTCATTTTAGATATTCCCACCATGCTGTCAGTGAGGTACTGATATTAATACTTTTAAAGCTTTCATGCTTTCTTATTTTTGAGCTAATAAACGGTAGGTCCGAAAGCTCTATAGTATTGCAAAGTGTCTGTTCTACATCTAACCAGGACTCATCCAGCGGGTTATGTTGCAACCATCTTGGTATATATTGGAGCCTGTTGGCTAAGAAATAATGATAGAAGTTGGGTAGATCCAACCCTCCTCTATCTTTGGTCTTCTGTAGTGTAACACTAACCTTTCTAGCCATGTGTCTTTACATAAATGACCTGATTTTGTTGATTTATTGTGTCGTTCGTACAGTCTGTAGTAGCCTGGGGTTAGTAGCAGACCTCTTCATACATGTCATATAGCCTCGCCTCTCAGACTTGTTAGCCCAGAGTGATGTCACACAGAGGTACCACATCTTCACACATGGTGGACTGTAATCCCAGATTCCCAGTACTCTTCTCTTTCTCTTATGTTATTCCTCTGGATTTTCCAGATCTTTCACAAAAGTGACCTTCTAAAGCAGTATTTTCCCCAGAGAACGTGCCACACTGGGCTCAGATGGACTAAAATTGGGCCTCATTCAAGCTAGCTCTACTCTTTGCAGGACTGATGAATATGCCGATGAGACAATGGTGAACTGGAACACGGGTGCAAGCGCCTCACGGTAAATGAGATCTAATTCAGGCTGATGTCCCAGATTACTGTTCATATAAATCTTAATAATAAATCTTAGAATAAATTACTTTACATACAGTGAAAAGGTTACAAACTACACTGAAAAAAATGTGATGATTCACACTTAATATTTTCAATCTGAACCAATATAATTCTTTTTAACTTATTGATCCCACAATTTTTAAGTTGAGGCAAATCATTTAGAGTGATTGGGTGCAATTCACTTTTTTTTTTACTGAAGTAAATCTATTTTTTAAGTTGTTCTTCTTTCTTGGCAGTTGGAAAGCCATCAAACTGGAAAGTTTGACCGAAAGAATATACAAACTGCCCCTCAAACACAGCACATGAACAGCCTAAAATATTAAGTTAAATGAAATAGGATTTTTACGTTTATTCTCTCCACCATAACTTAATTTGGTACAAACAATTTTTATTACTTTGATTGAGATCTGAGACCAAATATTTCAAGCTGCAACACTAAATGACTAATCTTAAGTTGCTTGAAAGAGAAAATTTACATTGAATGAACAACATCAATGTTATACTTTTTTCAGTGTACCACAGATCTGCACATAAACTGTAGATGGCACATTCTGTTCAACTGACACGCCATCTTGGAGCGGTCAAGCTTATAAAAGCATCAACTTCTGACTTGTACAGAATGCTTTAAAACAGCACAAGCTATGGACACCAAGTGACAGGAAGCCCCAAGACAAGTCAGAAACTGATGTCTGTTCACAAACTGAGCTCTTTCATGTGTGTTTTAATTGAATGACTACTTTCTATATTCAGTGATCTAATAGAATCTGTCAAAGTAAAAATGTAGGAATAAACAGCAGTATATTTGATAGTTTGATTTGTGTAGATGTGTTCACAATTAAACATTTATTTAAGAATTGTTTGCTCAGGGGATATAAAAAGTAATATTTGAGGTTAAGAAGACGTTTTGTAGTAAGGTTGTAGCAGGGCTGTGTAAAATGTCAGTTGGGTTTGTTCAATGTTTAGAAATGCTGTGTCTGTCTGCCCTTTTTCTTGTCTTCTTATATTATACTCTATCATGGCTGTCCATTTGTCTGTCCAGGATTTTAAATCACCTGTAGCTCGCGACCTATTAACCTGAAATTTGTTACACATATACAATGTGACGTCTACTATCATCCGGTGATGATTGACCTGCAAGGTTAATCCTCTTTTTATTTTTTTTTTTTATTGTAGAATTAACTCTTGGCAGTGGCCAGCAGGGCGGCTGTGCAGTGCATGTGTACGGGCACTGTTCTCATCCCTACCACCTTCACCATCACTTATCCTACCTCTTCATATCTTAAATCATTCTTGACGCAGATTGAAGACTTAAGTGGAATATTAAAAAAAAACGTACTAAGTAATTGTAACTTAAATAAAACTTAATCAGTTTTAACGCGAAAAAATGCCGACAGAAGAAGAGAAGAAGCGGGCCACTCAGGAAGCAGCAAGCGCATCAACCTCTGAGCAAACGAATGCTTAACATACAGAGAACGAGTATGAAAACTATGAATGCTCAGGTCAAGTGTATTCACCGTTACATGTATAAAATATTTATATACCTGAAGACAGTTTACCTTCTGCATCTGTAAGCACGTCACCAATCACAGCAATTGACCTTTTTTGGGTTTTCTTATTAGTTCAGGTTGCATAGATTAAGAGAGGAAGGGAGAAAAGTAAGCAACAAAAACAAATGAGATTTATCCTAACAAACACTGCTGTTATTTCATCGAAAGGAACAACAGATCATCACTTCCATCCAGTTGCACACAGCAGTTAGGTGTTGCAGACTTGTTATGGCTGCCGGACTGCTATCTGGCCTCACTGCTTAGAATATTTTGTCTCACATTTCGGAACTGTCATTTCATCATTTGAGACTTTGCCAGCGTCTGCCCCTTTCTCAGTTTCTGCAGTTACTGTGTTTTCACATTGGACTTTGTATGTATATGGATGTTTGGTTTTTGTTTTGTAATTTATATACAGTATGTTTCATGGTTAAGACAAGGGAGGTCCGGTCTGTTTCATGTTTTTTTTTTCCCCCCAATAACAATAAATATTTGAATTAGGATCAGAGAATTCGAGATTTGTGTGTTATAGTTCATCATCTTGCAATATACCATATATACTCACGGATAATTCTCCCACAGATAAGTCGGGACTTGATTTTACAGTATAATTTCTGGTATTTGATAATGTCGGTCGTATAAGCTGAATGCAGAAAACTCACGCTAATTGTAACAAGGGATTATGATACCCTAACGCCCACCTGAGAGAGTAACCACCGAGCACACTGCCTTATTTTCTATGTGGGTGCGGCAATGCGATGTATCAGCGTGGGCTCCTATCCTCTCTCTCTGTATTGTGCCTACGTGACCCCACGGTAATACCTGGACTATTCTGAAGCATCGTTTGCGCTGATTTGTGTTTTTTGTATCTCACACCTTCATACACTTTTATCGTAAGAGTATCCCTTATCTACAATGGAGCATTCGATCAGAAGAAAATATGAAGCTGGTTTTAAATTAAATGTCAAAATAGTGAAAGAAATTGGTAACTGCGCTGCTGCAATAAAACTCGATGTGTCTGAGAATCTGATGCCAGATTGGAGGAGGCAAGAAGATTAAAAAAAATTAAGTGTCACATTTTTGAACGGCTGTATAAGTCGGGGTCTGATTTTATGATCAATTTTTCAGGTTTCAAGACCCGACCTATACGTGCGTATGTACGGCATTCATTTTACACCTACTGAACCTTTTCTTTGACTAATTTATCTGTTTTTATCTGTCGACTGTAGAGCTTGAATGGAGGGCGGATAAGAAACTGAAAGGTTAGTACAGTTTGGTGTGGGCATGTGCAGACTTCGCTTCAGTACAGCTGAAGTGTGTAACTTGCTGCCATCTGAGCACAAGGGCAGTTACACTCACTGATCGTGGCGACGTCTTGCATGTGGATTAGCACTTGCCAGGGTGACTTTCACTCTTCCCTATAAACCTATAATATTTTAAGCATTACGAAAGGACAGTTTTCTCCTTAATTATTAATAAAGTATATCAACTAAAATTAGTTTTCAAGCCATACTGATCTCTCTTTTTGTGTTCTTTCACATGGCTTCAAAGACCCTTAAAACATAAAAAGCTAAAGGCTCTTACTTATGCCCATAGCCTGCAATCACATATTGCTGTTTTTAATTTAATATTTGAATATTTAATATTTTGATGAACTCTTTTAATCTCTCCTTCATTTTCTCTGATGGCAGTGTTTTACTCTCCCCGTTTCTCCATTCACCAGCCCTGGATTTGTTCCCTCCTCCTCTCTGTATCTTTTTACCTGCTCTTTCCATTTCACCCGAAGAAGGCTAAACAGCTGATCTGTTGTCTCTTTTACCTTCTTTCCTTCTCAGCATGGAGGTAATGTTTGATCTTTTCTCACCTTTGCAGATGCAAACTCACACGGCACTACACTGACTCCACTGACTTTACTTTTCAAGGCCTGGTCTCGTTGTGTATCTGTTTTATTGTTGTCCTCTGTGTGCTTACATATTATCTGTAACCTGCCAGCCAGTGGTGTATTCGTCTTGCCTTCCATCGCAGGTTTCCCACAGAGGAGAAGCTGTGGAACTGCTGAGGACAGAGGAATTCTCCATGAGGCCTGCCATGGTTCTCTGCAGTGGATGTGGATGTGGACAGAACCGAGCAGATGATGTGCAGTATAGAAGGTGCTGTCCCATCTCTTCATTTACCCAGCATATCAAGTATGTCTATGATTATAAATAGCGTGTTGTATAAGCTGTATTTCTTTTATTTTCAATGTATAAAAAAATGATTAATTAGGACCAAAAAGTTTCTATTTGGATAATGTTAGTTTAATGACTTTCATTAGCAGAGGTTGATTTTTTCCTCTCCCCTCATGTTGACTGGTCATAGTTTAACAATTAATTTAGACAGATCTTTTGTCTTGTGGGTGTCCAAGGTGGCCCGGTTTAGACCTTAACAAAATGTCCCAAATCCCATACTCTTATTACACTGTCAATCACTGTAATTTGGTACTTCTCCCTTTCCTTTTATCTCTGAAACACCAGACAATTCTTCTTCTTCTTTTGGCTGCTCCCGTTAGGGGTCACCACAGTGGATCATCTTCTTCCATATCTTTCTGTCCTCTGCTTCTTGTTCTGTCACACCCATCACCTGTATGTCCTCTCTCACCACATCCATCAACATTCTCTCAGGCCTTTTTCCTTTTCCCTGGCAGCTCTACCTTTAACTTCCTTCTCCCAATATACCAAGCATCTCTCCTCTGCACATGTCCAAACCAGTGCAATCTCGCCTCTTTTTCTTTGTCTCACAACTGTCCAACTTGAGTTGACCCTCTAATGTACTCATTAAGACAAATAAAAAAAACAGGAAGGAAAAAGAGTTCACTTGTATTCATTGTGTATTCTCTCTCTCTCTCTCTCTCTCTCTCTCTCTCTCTCTCTCTCTATATATATATATATATATATAATCCAACATCTGTCTGTCAGTATATCTGTCTGCTTCTCACGAGAGAGCCACTTAGGATTTAGATCGGGTTTTATCTATAATTTGCTTGAACATTCCAGTTGATTTTGTGACTTTTCTCATCACTCTAAGTATTATAGTTTGGTTGTGGCACTGATTTATTTGCTTGAATCTGAGAAACAGGCTGTGGGCTGAGGGCAGGGGGAGGTGGGACCTCAGTAGTAGGGACCAGGGCGGTGCCCTCCTCACTCATGCGCCAGCCTCCATTTGAGTTGCTTCTACCTCTTGCCCCATGTTAGAGCTTACCTTGCCTCCACTTAGCTAGCGATACCTGCTTGTTCAACAGATATTATCATCTAGAGATTGTTAAAGTGATGTTTGATGTTTTTGAGAGAGAGATCACAGCTATGTGTGTTTTAGAGGGTAGCTGCTCATTGGTAGAGATATCACGACCACGTGCTCTTCTCACCACGTGGGAGACGAACACGATTAGATACAGTGGCAACGTTTGACATTGGAGCATACCTACCTTCTGCTTCGCCAGAGATACCTTGCCATCTTTTTACATTTTTGGCAAAGAGATCACAGCTACATTCTCGCCCCCAATAGCAAAACCAAAAAAAATTGTATATCAAGATGCCCTCAGATACAAAAGCTATCAATATAAATTCTCCTCAATACAAATTACTACATTATTTGTTTATTTTATTTTTTTTTTTTATTGGTTTTTAAAGTTTATCCTGTTTCACTACTACATGGGCAGAGCTGCAAGGGGCGGCTAGTAAGTACTATATGCAAAATATTAAGAAGTGTACAAATGTGAGTGTTGGTAAACCATACGAACTGAGAGTGTAAGTTGTGTAGTTTCAGGCTGCCTATAAACTTGCAGTCACACACATAGCTCTTCCTGGTCATCTGTCTTCAGGTTATGAGGCCACTATGGCCACCGAGACACATTTAGTCTTCTCAAGATGGAGAAAAGCAAGAAAAGAGAGACAGAGGGACCAAACTGAGGCCAGGATCTCGTGGTACAGAGTGACCCTCCTGATTCAACGACCAATATGGATCAGCCACAACTCAGAATAAGTTGGCTCACTCCTTCTTGCCAGTTGTCAGTTCAGCACGACCCTAATCCATCTCTAGGCTAAACTTGGTGCCATTTTTCTCAGACTAGCTGGCCAGTTTTTGGCCTACTAGTGGGGTGGCTCACAGAATGTCCTCCTCGGAGTTGTAATGAAGCACACTTGCCAATCCAGTGACACAAAGGCAGATGCAAACCTCCAACTCCCCACATTAACTGTGTCCTGTTAATGCCTCAATAAACTTGAGCTTTGCAATTTCAGCTAATATTTACCTGATAGATGGAGTGGCTTAAATATTTATAGGTTAGAGATTAATAATAAAAAAACATTATTAACTTATATGCTAGATATTATTCTCACTACAGCAGATATTGCTGGACTCCATTTGTGCTAATCAGTTTCAAACTCCTTTGTTTTCTTGTCTGTTTACACAAGTTTGTTCCTTTATGTGTAATCTTTAGGTAGTTACTAATTTGTATTTGTCTGAATTTGTATTTTACGTGTGAACTTGTCACAGAGCTCTGTGCCCCACTTTCGGTGAGGCGCTTACAGAATAAACAGAATTTAGTTGGATTCTGAAAGTGTGTCATTGCAAACCCTAATGAATACTAGAGCTTCCAATGCAATACAAATGAATTTATAACGTTATGTCATGTTAACATTAAGGTACATACAAGATTTTTAATGCATATTTGAATATAGAAGGCACACTTGTATTCTAGTTTGTAGCGGTCAGGCACTACATGATAAACAACTAACACTTATGACAGTCCAGTACAGCAAGAGCGGGTGACGATGCTGGGTAGATTTCAAACAAAGGACTGGACATTGCAATCCCTTGTGTTTCTGCACCACAATTGTCTTCCAAGGGGGTTTTTAAAGATGGCCACTAGGCAACGCGTTGCCAAAGTGTGGACACATCATCGGTTGTAAACCTCTGCATTATTAGGTGTTTCGGACTTTTATCACAAGACACCCTCCACAGGCCCACCACATACTGCTCAGACCTCGGTGTGCGTCTTGTGGTCAGCTGTTCACCTTGGCAGTCCAAGTGGCATCTTTTTAGCCACAGCCATTTCTTTGATTGGTTTTCTGTGGGCTTGCCCTTTGACACCTACTTCCCTGTGGAACTTTGCGGTGGAACCGGCTAAAAAGTCCCTGCACTCCACTTCAACTGGACGTATCTTGACACTGCACCCTCTGTCCTCTGCTTCTGCTGCTAGGTTGGAGTAATGCAGCTTCTTACGTTCATGAGCGCATCCTCCCACAGGACTGTTAGATCAATGATGTAGGCATGTTTACTGGAGTTGAACCAGAGAATCATGCAGGGTGGTTGTTGCAGTCTCCGATGAGAAAATGAGTCTCTGGCTTAGGTCCACTTGCATTTCTCAGTCTTTTGCTGCATTCAGTGGTCCTGATTCATGAGGTGAGGGGTTCATTTTTGTTTTTTTCCCTTCCCAGATGCAGGATGGAAGTTGTCGGTGCACTGCCTGGTTGTTGAGAGGTATGGCACTGATAGTTACTTACTTGCACTCAAGTTTCGATACAGAGCACTTTAACACTTGATGGCATTACTAGGTGTGTGTGCCTTGTGTTAGGCTGGTCTTGCATCTGACCAAGATGTGCTCCATGGCTAAAGGATCTGGGCTGGTGGGCTGATCAAGGGTTGCTGGAGCTGTTCACAAAGGACAAGCCGGATCCACTCTCAGCCAGAGATTTTAGTTTGTGGGAGAGGGCAGGATGTTGTATTTGACTCCATGCGCCACAGTTTGTTCCATGCGAGTTTCCTCTTCTGAACAGTAGAATGAAAAACCAGTAAACAGCCATCAGAGTGAAATGTAATATTTTGTACTACCAGGTACCAGTTGTTGTTTCAAGATTTGGCATGCTTGGGAGTGCTCCCCAGATGACGACTTGTCCAACCAAGATAAAATCACAAGAAGAAGCAGGCACAGGATAAGCCACATAATTTCAGAAAGAACTGTAATCCGTGGTGGTTATAATTTTTAAGTGATTTTTTGTGATTTTTTTTATCCATTATTTGCCAAATACAATTTCTTGTATTAGGAAGTTGTCATTTTTTGTATACTTCAACTTACTCTTCAGAGACACACAAAGTGTTTTGGGGTCAGAGTGCAGGGTCAGCTATTTGTACAGCACCCCTGAAGCAATTGCAGATTAAGGGTCTTGCCCAAAGGCCCAACAGAGTAGCATTCCTTCTGTCAGTGCTGGGATTCAAACCGGCCACCTTTGAAATACCAGCCCAGATCCTTTAGCCATGGAGCCGTATTTGTAACCCAACAGAGTGTGAAGTGTAGAAATAGACACAGATAATCACAATTCCTTTCAGTGTCTTTCAGCTCCTTTTTAAAGATAGCAGCTAATCATCCTTCTTCCCAGCAACTCCCATGCCACTCTACAGCTGCCCAGTGGTGTAATAATACTGGGGCTACTGGGGTTTATAGGCCATTTAAGTAGCCTTGCCACAAGATTCTTGGCACTACTCTATGAGATTATCATCCCGTGCTCGATGCGAAGAGGTCCCACCTAGCTGTAAGTTTCTTGGTAGCAGTTAACCATCTCTGCCAGCTATTCATAGAAAAAATTTTAAAACAATATCGCACAGGAATTTATAAAATTGGCTTTTAATATACAGACATATCAAAGGAGCATCACAAAACAAATTGAGAAATGAAAAATGTACAGCTGACTGAAACACAAGCGCTCAACAATTCATTTTTCTATAGCATTCATCACTGAGTACAAGCGAAGAGCGTTGTAACAGGTTCAAAGGTAAAATTTTATGAAGTTTTAATTACTTGATGTTTACACCTCATGTAGCAGGTTATTTTAAACATTACATGGAAACAAAGCAGTTCAAAACTGATTAATTCTGTAACACTGGTGCTGAGTGCCATAACAGAGCCTTTGCTGTTTATGTAGATGGCTTGCTATGCTTTAAAGGACTGCTTGCCATTGCCACACTAGAAGGAATTCTGTCTTCAACAATGCAGGCTTGCTGTTTTATAGGCACCCTGCTGCTAACTCTGAAGTGGCTCCTATGTATGGACAGCTCATGTTGGTGGCGTATCTCTGGCTGATGCAACTTGCAAGTGCCGTTATTATAAATGTATTTTTTATTTATTATTATTATTATTAATGATATGTATTAGTTTCCATCCATCCATTTCCCAACCCGTTGAATCCGAACACAGGGTCACGGGGGTCTGCTGGAGCCAATCCCAGCCAACACAGGGCAGGAACCAATCCTGGGCAGGGTGCCAACCCACCAGGACACACACAAACACACACTAGGGCCAATTTAGAAACGCCAATCCACCTAACTGGCATTTTTATTTATAAATGATTTTTATATAAATATATTGTAAATAGAACACAACATTAACTGCCCATTAATTAAATGTTTCACTGTGTATGTGTTTTAAGTAATCTTGACTGTTCTGATTTAGTGAACGTGTAGATGTGTCGCCGCCAAAAGAAACCGTGGCAGATACCGCATTCAATGGATGTATTTTTGGCCCCTGACTACTCAAGCCCCCACACGGTCACATGGAAAAGAGACACTAAGCTCTGCAAATTTTCAAACTGATAAAAGGAGCAGGACATGTCCCTATAAATCAAGAAAAGGCTTATGTGTACAAGTATTTTAAAGAATGCAGAAGATATTAGACGGAACCACTGACATAAGACAGAATTTGTGGACAGAGTCCTGTCCCTGAAAAAACATTTACAGCGGGACCCCTGATTTAACATTTCCATATTTAGCATTTTCATACATTTCATGTTTTTGAATACTGTTATTGACATAAAAGGGCTCTTTTAAAGGTACGTTTACTTAGCTAAAAGTGGCTATGTCCCAATGTTTTTGACTGCTCAGATAAACTTTATGACTTATCCAATCTGAGTGTACCCTGCATGCAAAAAAAAAAAAAGAAAGAGTAAAACAATTATTGCCAGACAGGTACAAACTAATTGATGCTGGTCACTGCTGTACTTTCTTGGCTTTTAGGTGTGAATTTCAAATCTTACGGTGGCAAGGATGAGCACCAAGAATCGAAAGATCAGAGTTGGTGGTTTGAGCACATTTATCACTGCCCACCGCCCTAGAAGACAGGAGGCAGGAATGATGAGCAAAAACTTAGGTTTTAGATGCAAACCAGTCGTTACGACAGTAGTGTACGTTTTTATGATACGTTTCGATTCATCGCGGGTTTTCGCTAAACATCGCTAGAATTATCGCTAGATGGATATTCTCCTGTGTTTCAATCTTGTCTGCCCCTTTGCCGACGTCAGTTACTATTCAAACAAACTATTCAGAGATCGCATTAAATGAAACCCGTGCGCGAGTTGCAGTACCAACAAAAAGTCGGGGGGCGCAGTGTGCTAAAAGTCGGAACGTGACGTCAGAGTCTGTGTTTACTATCTACATGTGACAGCAAGCCTCTATGGAGATCCTTCGGGGACCAATGTGCGCGCTTTGCTGTTTGACGAATGGTTCAAAGTGTTAAAGCAAAATGCCGACATACAGATGCATTCGTGGTGCTTTTATATTCAAGCGTCGCATATTCCCGATCGTAATGACACGATACATTTTAAAAGTCTCACATACCATCTTTTGTGCCGTCTATTTTTTATTTTATTACTTTACCTGCTGTCAGGTCCAAAAAGCTCGTAGCGAGCTTGCGTAGCAGGAGCGTCCGCTGCAGCATGCGTCGCGTCGCGTGAAGTATAAATGAGCCCTTAGGAGTGCACGCAAGCGTTGTAGTGTTTATACTTGCGCGTGTACTTTACGTAAATCTGGAGGAGTCCACCAGGTGGCAGTGTGAGATATTATCACGGTGAGAACATATTTGGCTTCTCTGTGTTGTGAATTGCCTATAACACCTTACCACAATAACACCTCACCACAATATCTGTGAAAAGGATGTTTATTGATTAAATCCATCAATCCAGGGATGTGTCCATTCCAACAAGCATTGGGCACGACTGAGAAACAATCCCTGGATGAGGTCTCCGCTCATCGCAAGGTGAATACAAGCACACACATACACTAGCGTCATTTTAGCGGCACCAAATCCCCAAATCTGCTTATCTTTGGAAGGAAACCGGAGCACAGTATGGAATACAAGCAGGAAATACCAGCAACATAACTTCCTGCGAGACAGCAGTGCTATCGCTCCGCCACCGTGACACCCCCATGTGTGTAATTATTAACAGTATTCATTATTTAAATGAAATTATATGTAAAATGTAACATACACACTTTAATGCATTTCATTATGAAAGTGATATCAAGTATGAATCTAAAGATTCTAAATGTGCAGAGAGTTGGAATATCATACATTTAATTTGTTCTGTGTGGTGATCTTTTGCTGCTTGCCGCAGCTGTCAGGTCCAAGAAGCTCGTAGCGATTAAAAACTGGGATGACGTTTACGATGGTCTGCTTTAATGATAAAGTAAACTACGAAGTTAAAGTGGACAATTCGAGATTAAAGCCGAAATTTCCACTTTAATCACAAAATACACGTTTTCACCGTGTCCTTTATTTTTTTCTCAGTGGTTCAAATATAACGCTATACATTATGTTGCTGTTGTTAAGTTGCAAAAATAAAAAAATTAAAAAAGACGACACAAAAGATGGTATGTGAGACTTTTAAAATGTATCGTGTCATTACGTTCGGGTACTATCTACATGTGACAGAAAGCCTCTATGCCGATCCTACGGGATGGATGCTTCGATGTGGTGAAGCAAAATGCCAACATACAAATGCATTTAAAAGTCTCACATACGTCGTTTTTGCCGTCTATTTTTTTTGCAACTTCACATCGGCAACATAATGTATAGCGCTGTATTTGAGCCACTGAGAAAAAAATAAAAGACACGGTTGAAACGTGTATTTTGTGATTAAAGTGGAAATTTCGGCTTTAATCTCGAAATGTCCACTTTAACCTCGTAGTTTACTTTTATTATTAAAGCAGACCATCGTAAACGTCATCCCAGTTTTTAATCGCTACGAGCTTCTTGGACCTTACAGCTGCGGCAAGCAGCAAAAGATCACCACACAGAACAAATTAAATGTATCACTTTCCAACTCTCTGCACATTTAGAATCTTTAGATTCTTACTTGATATTACTTTCATGATGAAATGCATTAAAGTGTGTATGTTACATTTTACATATAATTTCATTTAAATAATGAATACTGTTAATAATTACACACAAGGGGGTGTCACTGTGGCGGAGCGATAGCACTGCTGTCTCGCAGGGAGTTATGTTGCTGGTATTTCCTGCTTGTATTCCACACTGTGCTCCGGTTTCCTTCCAAAGATAAGCAGATTTGGGGATTTGGTGCCGCTAAAATGACGTTAGTGTATGTGTGTGCTTGTATTCACCTTGCGATGAGCGGAGACTTCGTCAAGGGATTGTTTCTCAGTCGTGCCCAATGCTTGTTGGAATGGACACATCCCTGGATTGATGGATTTAATCAATAAACATCCTTTTCACAGATATTGCGGTAAGGTGTTATCGGAATTTAATAGGTGTTTTAGGCAATTCACAACACAGAGAAACCGAACATGTTCTCACCGTGATATCTCACACTGCCACCTGGTGGACTCCTCCAGATTTACGTAAAGTACGCGCGCAACTATAAACACTTCAACGCTTGCGTAGAAGGAGTGTCCGCTGCAGCATGCGTCACGTCGCGTGAAGTATAAATGAGCCCTAATACTCGATCGGTGTAAAGTGTGCCCTCCAAAGCCATCTTTTTTATTATGTTGATATCAGATTACATCAATGCAATACTTTTTCCATAATAAAGTTAACAAAATATAACGATGAAGGCTATATTACATACAAGAGTAGCAACAACTAAGTTATTACAAGAATGCAGGATGCAGATAATAGCATTACAAATTGTTAATGGATTTCTTTAACCTTATTTAGTAGAAAAAAATTCCATGGTTGAAAACAGGCAATTTTAAAATTTATATCCAAAACCATCAGAGAAGTGTGGTGTGCATCTGATGTGGCACAGTGACAGGCTGGGCACCTGCTGTTGTCACGTGTTATAAGCTTATAGAAGTACACATACATACATTAACTGAATATAATGGAGGAGCCTTGCTCCTTAGAGATAACTTATTTCTTATTGCTGCAGTTAGAAAACAATGCCCCTTTATTGTTTTTTTCTTGACCCTACAGGATGCCAGGTGGTAACCAGCCTTCCATGTGGCTGAACAGATGCCAGTGTACCCGAATTCTGAGACACAACTGGATGTTCTTTTCTTCTGTTTTTAAGATTTCCAGTTCGAGATGATGTGCAGTTCATGTTAGATTTGCTATTTCTACAGGTAAGACAACTGAGGCTTCCAGTTTCAGCAGTAATTTGTGCACAATTCCTGCAAAGCCTCCCCATATTTATTACTTGATCTGTAATATTTTGCTGCCTTGAATACTGTACTGTATGTCTGCTCACTCTGTCCAGTAACTAACACGGCTTTTTAATTTTAGACAGAAAGCCTCAGAGTGTGAATCCTCACAAACACAGAGACTGAGGAGCATCAGTTCCAGCAGTCACTAAACAGGGATGTTGTTCTGTTTTGCAAAATAACATTTATGTTCTTAAGTTACTGTGCTTTGTTGTTGGATTTTGAAAGAACCGAGACTTAATTTTAAATTAATACAAAACTAAGGCAGGAGTGAAAACAAAGATATTTTCATGTAAGTAATGACACCTGAGCACAACACATTAGAAGTTCAGATATACAGAGATTATAACACAATGTCTACTGTATGTATAATGTAAAAGGAAAAAATGACAGTTAAGTTGGGGTTCTTTCAAAATCCAACAAAAAAAACACAATTAAGAATAATATTATTAGTTAGACGTTACTCTAAGCAGACCTTTATCTATTGTGATGGTTTACTTTGGTAATAATTGATCTACAGGTGAACCAAGAAAGAAGGCAGAATAAGAAGTAAGGGTACACTTTATTAATGTTTGAACTCCGTGAGTGAATATCTACTGTGTTTCTGTTTTTAACAGTTACAGTGAAGTAGAAGAGTCCGCTCGTGTTATGGGGCAGCAGTTAAAGAAGAAGGACGGAGAGATGTGTGCCATGTTGAAGTAGCAGCTGGCCCTCCTGCCCGGCACTTCTAGAATCCTCCATCTCAATCTCTGGTCTGATCTGCTGTGCCTTTGCCAAGTGATCACGAGGTATTGGCCTTTTTGTCTCGGTCTCATTACACTGGCTGTCTGTCTCACTTAGAATTGGTTTTAAGGTTCTATTAAATAATTAGAAGGCTTTGAGTATTTTGGACCCTGCCTGTATTTTGGAGTGTCTGCTCCCAACATCTCTTGTCTGAAACGTTACTTTGCTTTTTATTCCAAGATCAACCATAAAAACTGGCAGCTTTCTATACTCGTGCAACAAAATCTGGAGTGCTTTGCCAATAGAGAAGTGCCAGGCTACAAATGTCAAGCATTTCGAAAAACTTTCTTGCATTGGTTATAATAGTTTAGAAATGGCGCTGTGTACACTTTGTAACCTCTGCACTGGGCACTAACCTCTGCTGTTATTCTCTGTTGTTTTTTTCCAGTTTATTGCAGTGGTGCCCCCTGCATCTCCACCGTCTGTTACATCAACTCCAACTGCCTGTGACAGAAGAAAAGTTCACAAGACGTCCTGAAATGGAATTGTGATTGGACTGAGACGGCCACAATCATGTATGCTGGGATGTGCAGAGGGGGCTATGCGGGCTTTGGCTTGGGACCCCCAGAGGTTTATTATCTCCAGTGTCCTTGAAGGCTGCAAGTTTGTCTTTGTCCCCAGCCATTTGACCAGGCAGTGTATTTGTTACAAAGGACAAGGACCCCTCCATTTGCTTCTCATTTACTTTTATAATACCTTCAGTTTTCTTTGTAACTGTATATTTTTGTGAGCAATTTGAGCTGCACTTGTAAGCAAAGGTGATATAAAAATATTATTAGTGAACAAATATTAAAGGACAGATCAGGAAAAATATCAGTTTAAATAGAACAGAATTTTTATGGAATATTGCTGGATAAGAACTCTGACTCTGAGTAGCATCTTGTTCATAAAGCTAAAATAGCATTTTTCCTATTTTGACAAATTTAATGATTCACTTTTATTGTGTTCAAAACCTTGGCTAACATTTTTTAAATACTAAGGTAAAAATCTGTAAATATATTTGTGTTCTCCTTCCCTAATAGTTTTTAACACCACCCCTTGTTGGCCATTTTCATTGTAGTTGTGTTCTAGTTAAATGCATTTATCATTTATACATCTTTATGATTACTGAATTTTCTACTCATAATATATATATATATATACATATAAATATGGGTGTGTGTATAATTTGTTTTTGAGAAACATTGTTCACAGATCTTTCACTTTTATTTTTAAACATACCATTTATTCCTTCAATAAAATGTACGATAAGTGTATTGTATTTCCTTTTTTAAAGTTATAATAATGAACTGGCTCTGTATCAATATGGGTGAATAAAACAATTCACACGAGATGAGGAGTCTGCACACAAACAGCGCTGTGTTGTGTTGATTAAACTTGTAAGAATGAATATCACTGTACTCCTTCCACATGGTGTTCATCATAAACTGAACTACTTCATGCTGTTTAAATTCTGCTCAGTTAGTGGAGAATATTTTATTTTACAGCTGTTAAATTCAGTTCAGTTTTATTATATTAATAAGTAAGTTGGTTTCTCAGCGGGTTTTACAGAGACGCCTTGAAATAACATTAAAACCACATCACTAAGAACAAATGAATTACAAATATGAACTACAGCAACAAGCACTTAATGTAAAAATAATAGATCAAATAGGTTGATTCAAGTGATAACAGAGCACTTCCTTAATTTTAGTCTGTGGATATAAAGTTAAACTTCTCTGTAAGATTAATAGCCATTGGAATAAATGAGGATTTGAACCGGTGGCTTTATGCTCTTAATTTCTTCAGCATCTGACCTGATTGCACAACTGAGAACGAATTAAAGAATTTTAACAAGTGGACAGTCACAGTTAACACTAAGGACAGGGACAGTCAGCACAATGAAATGTAACACAGTGTTAATTCTTTTCTTTTTTTGAAAAAAGGACCATATATTTCTATAAAACTGGTTGGATACATTAGGTTTTGTAAACCTGATGCCTTAAGACAAATGGCAATTTTATTAATAATAATTGATGTCTAAAGATATTTTTAAACAAACACAATTTGCACATAAGAGGGAAATTGCAACAATAGATCAAAAGGAAAGGAAACTTTATATGATTTATTACGTGAGTGGGAAAATAAAAACACTACATATTTATATAATATGGTCAACTAATGTAGAACTAAAATGAATAAACCTGTAATGTCAAATTGTGCTGCATGCACAGTTCAGATCAGGTCGTGCCGTAAAGTGATTTTTTGTTTGTTTTAATGTTTTTCATTAAGCGCATGCGGTGTGTGTCACTTCCTGGTTCCCGTTGCCGGCCCGATCTGCATGCGCGTGCGTATTGAAATGCTACGTCATCACACACTTTACGGTGCTGCCCAATCTCTTTAACGCATGCGTGAACACTTTACGGCATGTTTGGCTTTCAATACGCCTGCGCGCGTAAATCGGGTAGGCACGCAGATCGGGTAATGACAGTAGCCAAACTCAGTTGCTGAACGTTCATGCGCAAACTCGGGCGCAGCGAGTCATATTCAAATATTTCAGTGTATAATTATTTTAAACGGCACCCCATAGCATCCCGTCACATTGTCGTATTACAGCGGTGACCACGCCAGTCGGGCTACGACGTTCAATTGTGAGGATAAAGCCTGACATTTTAATCAATATTGTAATACTTTGTTTTTTGTTATTTGAACTGGAGTGTAGGAAAAACTGCAAGATACCATCAACTACACTTTAAATAATCATTTCCCCAATAGTAATAATAATTTAAAAAAAATCATATTTCAAGTAAAGAGACTTGTGGGAGAAGGCCGTAATGTGAAGCCTTCGATAGCTCAGCTGGTAGAGCGGAGGACTGTAGAGGTAAACTGCGGGAATCCTTAGGTCGCTGGTTCGATTCCGGCTCGAAGGACTTCAAAATCTTTTTCCTTTTGTTACATTTTGTTCTTGTAATGACAGGATTATATTCTATTTAATTTATGTTAAAAGTACTGCAAAGCTGTAAAAATTTGGATCATCGTGACAATTTCACAATGTTTATCAACGCATCATTTATTTTACCAGTTTATATACGAAATTTCTAGAATAATCCACTTTGTTACATGTTTGTTCACGGCATGCGCCTGTTCCTCAAGCAACTGCAAATACGAAAGTATATTACACGATAACTCGTATATAAGGAAACACTGCCTCGGCATTTTTTACAGTTCCGCTCTGTACTGTTTCAAAAATAATAACAGCAATAATAATTTTATTTATATATACATCATGCGCTAATATTCATTAATCAGAAATATCGACTCATCTTTTAAACTGTTGGGACTGAGGAGGCCGTAACTTTAATTGAGTGCAGGCTAGCAGTACATATCAAACTAACCAATCAATACTGTATTACATAATTTATAATTTAAACATAAATACTATTTACAATAGATGAAATCTTATAACATAGGTGGGGGATTAGCTCAAATGGTAGAGCGCTCGCTTAGCATGCGAGAGGTAGCGGGATCGATGCCCGCATCCTCCAATTATAATGTTTTCTAGCGCTGTAATGCGTAACAAACTGTTAATCGGTACAAATTCATTTATGCAAAGTTCACTTGCTGTCGGTGTTTGCGGAGCTGTGACTTAAGGAAGAATGTTTCGGACAAATAACAAAATAAACATTTTAAGAAAGATTTATTTATTGAGCTCATATTGAACTTCTTTATTGTCACACTGCACATTCATTTTTTAAATTTATGTATATTTATTCTTGTCCGAAATGTCCCTCCGAATCATTTTCCCACTTCAGTGAGTTCACTTAAATTTCAGAGGAATGCGAGGTTAGTTTGTTAGTTGGTCTGAAAATAAACGTCAAAGTGGACGTATAATGTTATCACAAATGTAGCTTCGTCGAGGTAATTCTTGGTAGCGAGAACCAATCGAATCGCTCTCTCGCTACCAAGATTCTACCAAAATTGAAAGCACGAGCCAATTGCGGCCCGTATCGGCTACCAAGAATTGACCATTCACGGCCCGTTTCGGCTACCAAGAATTGAACATTCACAACCCGTTTCTCCTACCAAGAATTGACCATTCACAGCCCGTTTCGGCTACCAAGAATTGGCCAATGACGGCTCGCTCTGCTACCAAGAATTGACGAATCACGAATACCAAAACTCGAAGAGGGCGGGCCAACCTCTTGTCAGTTAATGTATTCTGCAAAAGCTTGTTCGAGTTGGCACACAGACGCTTTTGCGATTTGCGTTGCTTTTTGAACTGTCTAAAATGCTACTCACTAGTGTCGGTTTGTGCAGATTTATTACATATTTATTGCAACACGTGTAAAGACAGATATAATAATGTATAAATATAATGAACATTGAATTGTATAATCATAGTTGCTCTATAATTATAAAAATACAAATCATAGAGAAAATAAACTATGTGTACATATTTCCTACAATCGACCCTTGGGAAGTGTTTCTGATATATAAAGACCAATAACTGTTAATGAATTACTGCAGTAAAAATTATATATATATATATATATATATATATATATATATATATATATATATATATATATATATATATATATATATATATATATATATGTACCTGTAAAAGGGAAATGTTTATATACTTAGCGCAAAATAACTATATGTGTTCTAGTAAACAGCATACACACCACTTAGTTAATTTTTTTATATATATATATATATATATGCTATTCTACACCGTGATTAGAATTGTCTGAGTATTAAAGATGTATGTCTGCTTTATAAGCATAATTTATAACATCAATGTTAATATAGAGTATAACTATAATTATTGTTATTCTATATTGGCCTTGATATGAACGATTTGTGAAATTAGTGTTAAGTATTTAAAAAAAGCATACCAGTCTCTTGTTTTAACAGGTACATATATATACAATATATATATATAATTTTTACTGCAGTAATTCATTAACAATTATTGTTCTTTATACACCAGAAAGACTTTCCAAGGGTCTTTTGTAGGAAATATGCACACATAGTTGATTTATCTTTTTCAGATAAAAATGAACTCGCCCAAACAATGAATTAAAAAAAAAAACTGTTTTAAATTGGCAAAGATGAAGTCAAGAAAAAAACTTTTCACTTTCTATGATTTGTATTTTTATAATTATAGAGCACTTCATATTATTATTTTTAAACTCACTCTGTAAAATTGAACTGATTATACAATTCAATGTTTATTATATTTATAGATATCTGTCTTTACACGTGTTGCACAAATATTTAATAAATGTAATAAACTTAACCAAGAATGCTTAAACATTATTCAAAAAATGTGCAGGTAAATGTAAATATATCTGCACAAACCGACATTCTTGAAGTAGGTAAAAATAAATATTTGGAAATATTGCAAAGGGAAATGTTTATATACTTAGTGCAAAATAACTATATGTGCTCTAGTAAACAAGCATACACACCAATAACAAGCATACACACCACTTATATATATATATATATATATATATATATATATATATATATATATATAATTAACTATATATATCTATAATATATATGCTATTATACAGCATGATTAGAATCATCTGATTATCAAAAGTGTAGGTCTGCTTTATAAGCATAATTTAGTGTTAAGTATTAAAAAAAAGCATACCATACATATACCATACAAGCATACATTATTATATCTGTCTTTACACGTGTTGCACAAATATGTAATAAATCTGCACAAACCGACACTAGTGAGTAGCATTTTTAGACAGTTCAAAAAGCAACGCAAATCGCAAAGCGTCTGTGTGCCAACTCGAACAAGCTTTTGTAGAATACATTAACTAACAAGAGGTTGGCCCGCCCTCTTCGAGTTTTGGTATTCGTGATTCGTCAATTCTTGGTAGCAGAGCGAGCCGTCATTGGCCAATTCTTGGTAGCCAAAACGGGCTGTGAATGGTCAATTCTTGGTAGGAGAAACGGGTTGTGAATGTTCAATTCTTGGTAGCCC
>NW_024384844.1:0-1496 GCF_016835505.1 Polypterus senegalus
ATGGATAAGTTGGGGATGGATGGACTGCACTACAGAAAATCAAATTAAGCAAGCTATTTTCTTTCCATGAGTTTAATTGATGTCTTATAGTTTGGCAAATGGTTCTGATGAGATTGTGTGTGTTCATTTCCATATTAAATGAGGAAATCTTGCATTGGTGCATTGTGTATTCTGTCTCCCTGTGGAATAGCATTGGAATGATAAAAACTTGCAAATGTAACCTTCCCTTACATAAGTACCTTACTTATTTTTGTTTGCTGTAAGCTAATGAGTGTTAACTAAGAACTGGCCGACTCTGTGTTGCATAAACATGTCTCAACTAGTTTAATAAAGTACACTCTAAACCACTGTTCAAATTTATTTTTACTTTAGTTCCTTTTTCACAAGTTTAAATGAGCTGAAAGGGCTAAAAAACAAATGGATAACAAGCAAAATCACCACTATGTCATGGACTGGTTCATAGCACCCTTCTTCTCTGCAGTACTGGTGCATAGTGAGGACAAGAATGGGAAAAAGAGAAATACATTTTAGTAACAAACAGGAGAACACATCCTGCAGAAATGAAATCCCAGCTCCCAAGGTTTAAGCATCAACAAGCTATTTAGGCAAAAATATGGAATAAGTAGCAGAGCTTTACTGTCAAGACAGCAAATATTCCCAGAATAACAAGGTGTTCCACATAACTTTGCAGCTCAGCAGAACAAACAAAAATACATCTGTCAATTTTGAGATGCTGCAACTGACAGCAGTAGAAGCACAATGTGGCATTGTTTGCATGTTTTGGTAATATGGCAAGTGCACTTTAAAGCTATGTCCCGTTACATGACTTTTCAGTCATAGCCTTCATTTATATAATCTTAAACTGTGAGCAGTTGTTGCCGTACTCCCATGATGCTGGACATGTAATATGACATGTCCTGTAACTCACTCACTTACTCACTCACTCACTCACTCACTCAGCTCATCTGTTGGTTGTCTCATGTTTTAGATACCAAAACAGACTGGAAAAAAGAAAAAAAAGGTCAGAGATTAACTGTACTCCCCTTAGCTGTTAACCTTTTGTACAGTGCCAGCTTCTTCAAGGAAATATGCTACTGGCTGTAACAAAAAGTGGTGAGCAAGAGTGTGTTGGAGTATCATTACTTTTTTTGGTAAAACAGACATGCCCAGGATTTTACACCTGCTAAGCTGTGGTTAAAATGTGGGCAGCAAATTTGTGAAGTAAGGTACATTAGGGATCCGTTACGGTGAAAGTTTTTAAAAACAGTGAGGCAGTACAGCCCCTGCGAGTGTTGGTGTGTAACAGAAAAGCCGTGTGGCCACTGGTATCTTGAAGGAATTTGCTGATTGTGTTTAATGTGCACACAGGCAGTTAATGCAGCTTTATCGAGGCTCTGAGGGTCATTTAGTGCATCTGCACTCATTGGGGATAAAACTGGTCTGTAAGCCAGATTGAGAGAAGAAAAAAGACAAAAGAAAGATGGGGGTAAAATCAG
>NW_024384845.1:0-7655 GCF_016835505.1 Polypterus senegalus
CCAATAGGAATTTCAAAAAAGTGAGTTTAAAATGTTGAAATGCACTATGAAAAACAGTTGGGAAACCATCCAAACAGTTCTTAACCATGAGGGTACTGGGGATTTTATCATTTAGAACTGCTTTTACCATAGTATTTTGACTTTGCAAAGCGTTAGAGTTAGAAGGTAACCTTATTTCACCATAACGCGTTTCAAGGGTTGAAAATCACTTTGTATACACATGTGTGACGCCTTGTTTTCCACCAGGAAACTGTTCAAAACTGTTCATTACTGTAAAAACTATCATGCAGATGTGTTTCAAGTTTTTCATACTTTTACAACATAGAAGTTAAGACTCATTAAATTTAACTCAACTTCAGTTTTTGCCAATGCAACTCAATAGGAATTTTCAGCGTTGAGTTTGAGATGTTGAATTGCATTTTGAAAAACTAGATGGGAAACCATCACAAACAGTTCTTAACCATAAAGGGTACTGGGGATTTCATCATTTAGAACTGCTTTTACCAGAGTATTTTGACTTTCCAAAGCGTTACAGTTGAAGGTAACCACATTTCCCCATATACTTGCGTTTCAAGAGGCTGAAATTCACTTTGTGTACACATATGTATGCCTTGTTTTCCAACAGGAAACTATTCAAAACAGTTCATTTCTGTAAAAAACTATATAAGCTGATGTATTTCAAGTGGTTTCACAACATAGAAGTTAAGACTCATTGAGTTTCACTCAACTTTAGTATGTTGGTCCATTGCAAGTTAATGGGGTTTCAAAAAGTGAGTTTGAGAAGTTGAATTGCTCTTTGATAAACAGTTGGGAAACCATCCAAACAGTTCTTAACCATAAGGGTACTGGGGATTTCATCATTTTAGAACTGCCTTTACCAGAGTGTTTTTACTTTACACAGCGTTAGAGTTGAAGAGTAACCTTACTTCATCATAAGACTTTTCAAGGCCTGAAAATAACTTTGTGTACACATATGTGACGCCTTGTTTTCCACCAGGAAACTGTTCAAAACAGTTCATTTCTGTAAAAAACTATGTCACAGATGTGTTTCAAGTGGTTTCACAACATAGAAGTTAAGACTCATTGAGTTTCACTCAACTTCAGTTTTTGTCCATTGCAAGTTAATGGGGATTTCAAAAAGTGAGTTTAAGATGTGAAGTGCACTATGAAAATAGTTGGGAAACCATCAAACAGTTCTTAACCATAAGGGTACTGGGGATTTTATCATTTAGAAATGTTTTACCATAGTATTTTGACTTTACAAGAGTTAGAGTTGAAGGTAACCTTATTTCACCATACACGTTTCAGGGCCTGAAATTCACTTTGTGTACACATGTGTGATGCCTTGTTTTCCACCAGGAAACTGTTCAAAACAGTTCATTTCTGTAAAAAACTATGCGAGATGTGTTTCAAGTGGTTTCACAACATAGAAGTTAGGACTCATTAAATTTAACTGAAGTTCAGTTTTTGCCCAATGCAACTCAATAGGAATTTCAAACGTTGAGTTTGAGATGTTGAATTGCACTTTGAAAAACAGTGGGGAAACCATCACAAACAGTTCTTAACCATAAGGGTACTGGGGATTTCATCATTTAAAACTGCTTTTACCAGAGTATTTTGACTTTCCAAAGAGTTACAGTTGAAGGTAACCTGAAATCACCATAACGCGTTTCAAGGGCTGAAAATCACTTTGTGTACACATGTGTGACGGCTTGTTTTCCAACAGGACACTGTTCAAAACAGTTCATTTCTGTAAGAAACTATGTCGCAGATGTATTTAAAGTGGTTTCACAACATAGAAGTTAAGACTCATTGAGTTTCACTCAACTTCAGTTTTTGTCCATTGCAAGTTAATGGGGATTTCAAAAAGTGAGTTTAAGATGTGAAGTGCACTTTGAAAAACAGTTGGGAAACCATCAAACAGTTCTTAACCATAAGGGTACTGGGGATTTCATCATTTAGAACTGCTTTTACCAGAGTATTTTGACTTTACACAGCGTTAGAGTTGAAGGTAACCTTATTTCACCATAACGCGTTTCAGGGCCTGAAAATAACTTTGTGTACACATGTGTGACGCCTTGTTTTCCACCAGGAAACTGTTCAAAACAGTTCATTTCTGTAAAAAACTATGTCGCTGATGTTTTTCAAGTGGTTTCACAACATAGAAGTTAAGACTCCTCGAGTTTCACTGACCTTTAGATTTGGCCCAATGCAAGTCAAGTGGATTTCAAAAAGTGAGTTTGAGATGTTGAAGTGCACTTTGAAAAACAGTTGGGAAACCATCCAAACAGTTCTTAACCATAAGGGTACTGGGGATTTCATCATTTAGAACTGCTTTTACCAGAGTATTTTGACTTTACACAGCGTTAGAGTTGAAGGTAACCTTATTTCACCATAACGCGTTTCAGGGCCTGAAAATAACTTTGTGTACACATGTGTGACGACTTGTTTCCACCAGGAAATTGTTCAAAACAGTTCATTTCTGTAAAAAACTATATCGCAGAAGTGTTTCAAGTGGTTTCACAAAATAGAAGTTAAGACTCATTGAGTTTCACTCAACTTCAGTTTTTGTCCATTGCAAGTTAATGGGGATTTCAAAAAGTGAGTTTAAGATGTGAAGTGCACTATGAAAAACAGCTGGGAAACCATCAAACAGTTCTTAACCATAAGGGTACTGGGGATTTTATCATTTAGAACTGTTTTTACCATAGTATTTTGACTTTGCACAGCGTTAGAGTTGAAGGTAACCTTATTTCACCATAACGCGTTTCAGGGCCTGAAATTCACTTTGTGTACACATGTGTGACGCCTTGTTTTCCACCAGGAAACTGTTCAAAACTGTTCATTTCGGTAAAAAACTATTTCGCAGATGTGTTTCAAGTGTTTCAACTTTCACAACATAGAAGTTAAGACTCATTAACTTTAACTCAACTTCAGTTTTTGCCCAATGCAACTCAATAGGATTTTCAAAAGCTGAGTTTGAGATGTTGAATTGCACTTTGAAAAACAGTTGGGAAACCATCCAAACAGTTCTTAACCATAAGGGTACTGGGGGTTTCATCATTTAGAACTGCCTTTACCAGAGTATTTTGACTTTCCACAGAGTTAGAGTTGAAGGTAACCTGACTTCATCATAACACTTTTCAAGACCTGAAAACAACTTTGTGTACACATCTGTGACGGCTTGTTTTCCACCAGGAAACTATTCAAAACAGTTCATTTCTGTAAAAAACTATGCCACAGATGTGTTTCAAGTGGTTTCACAACATAGAAGTTAAGACTCATTGAGTTTAACTCAACTTCAGTTTTTGTCCATTGCAAGTTAATGGGGATTTCAAAAGTGAGTTTAAGATGTAAGTGCACTTTGAAAAACAGTTGGGAAACCATCCAAACAGTTCTTAACCATAAGGGTACTGGGGATTTCATCATTTAGAACTGTTTTTACGATAGTATTTTGACTTTACACAGCGTTAGAGTTGAAGGTAACCTTATTTCACCATAACGCGTTTCAGGGCCTGAAATTCACTTTGTGTACACATGTGTGACGCCTTGTTTTCCACCAGGAAAATGTTCAAAACAGTTCATTTCTGTAAAAAACTATGTCGCAGATGTGTTTCAATGGTTTCACAACATAGAAGTTAAGACTCATTAAATTTAACTCAACTTCAGTTTTGCCCAATGCAACTCAATAGGAATTTCAAAAGGTGAGTTTGAGATGTTGAATTTCACTTTGAAAAACAGTTGGGAAACCATCGAAACAGTTCTTAACCATAAGGGTACTGGGGATTTCATCATTTAGAACTGCTTTTACCAGAGTATTTTGACTTTCCACAGAGTTAGAGTTGAAGGTAACCTGAATTCAACATAACAGCGTTTCAAGGGTTGAAAATCACTTTGTATACACATGTGTGACGCCTTGTTTTCCACCAGGAAACTGTTCAAAACAGTTCATTACTGTAAAAAACTATGCCGCAGATGTGTTTCAAGTGGTTTCATAACATAGAAGTTAAGACTCATTGAGTTTCACTCAACTTCAGTTTTTGTCCATTGCAAGTTAATGGGGATTTCAAAAGGTGAGTTTAAGATGTGAAGTGCACTTTGAAAATCAGTTGGGAAACCATCCAAACAGTTCTTAACCATGTACTGGGGATTTCATCATTTAGAACTGCTTTTACCAGAGTAATTTGACTTTACACAGCGTTAAGAGTTGAAGGTAATCTTATTTCACCATAACTTGCGTTTCAGGGCCTGAAAATAACTTTGTGTACACATGTGTGACGCCTTGTTTTCCACCAGGAAACTGTTCAAAACAGTTCATTTCTGTAAAAACATGCGCTGATGTTTTTCAAGTGGTTTCACAACATAGAAGTTAAGACTCATTGAGTTTCACTCAACTTTAGATTTGGCCAAATGCAAGTCAAGGGATTTCAAAAGTGAGTTTGAGATGTTGAAGTACACTTTGAAAAACAGTTGTTGGAAACCATCAAACAGTTCTTAACCATAAAGGGTACTGGGGGTTTCATCATTTAGAACTGCCTTTACCAGAGTATTTTGACTTTACACAGCGTTAGAGTTGAAGGTAACCTTATTTCACCATAATTGCGTTTCAGGGCCTGAAATTCACTTTGTGTACACATGTGTGACGCCTTGTTTTCCACCAGGAAACTGTTCAAAACAGTTCATTTCTGTAAAAACTATATCAGATGTGTTTCAAGTGGTTTCACAACATAGAAGTTAAGACTCATTGAGTTTCACTCAACTTCAGTTTTGTCCAATGCAAGTCAATGGGGATTTCAAAAGTGAGTTTGAGATGTTGAAGTGCACTATGAAAAACAGTTGGGAAACCATCAAACAGTTCTTAACCATAAAGGGTACTGGGGTTTTCATCATTTAGAACTGCACCTTTACCAGAGTATTTTGACTTTCCACAGAGTTAGAGTTGAAGGTAACCTGACTTCATCATAACACTTTTCAAGACCTGAAAACAACTTTGTGTACACATGTGTGACGCCTTGTTTTCCACCAGGAAACTGTTCAAAACAGTTCATTTCTGTAAAAAACTATATCACAGATGTGTTTCAAGGTGGTTTCACAACATAGAAGTTAAGACTCATTGAGTTTCACTCAACTTCAGTTTTGTCCATTGCAAGTTAATGGGGATTTCAAAAGTGAGTTTAAGATGTGAAGTGCACTATGAAAATAGTTGAGGAAACCATCCAAACAGTTCTTAACCATAAGGGTACTGGGGATTTTATCATTTAGAAATGTTTTTACCATAGTATTTTGACTTTACACAGAGTTAGAGTTGAAGGTAACCTTATTTCACCATAACGCGTTTCAGGGCCTGAAATTCACTTTGTGTACACATGTGTGACGCCTTGTTTTCCACCAGGAAACTGTTCAAAACAGTTCATTTCTGTAAAAACTATGTAAGCAGATGTGTTTCAAGTGGTTTCACAACATAGAAGTTAAGACTCATTAAATTTAACTGAACTTCAGTTTTGGCCCAATGCAACTCAATAGGAATTTCAAGCGTTGAGTTTGAGATGTTGAATGCACTTTGAAAACAGTAGGGGAAACCATCACAAACAGTTCTTAACCATAAAGGGTGCTGGGGATTTCATCATTTAGAACTGCTTTTACCAGAGTATTTTGACTTTCCAAGAGTTACAGTTGAAGGTAACCTCAAATCACCATAACCGCGTTTCAAGGGCTGAAAATCACTTTGTGTACACATGTGTGACGGCTTGTTTTCCAACAGGACACTGTTCAAAACAGTTCATTTCTGTAAGAAACTATGTCGCAGAGATGTATTTAAAAGTGGTTTCACAACATAGAAGTTAAGACTCATTGAGTTTCACTCAACTTCAGTTTTTGTCCATTGCAAGTTAATGGGGATTTCAAAAAGTGAGTTTAAGATGTAAGTGCACTTTGAAAAACAGTTGGGAAACCATCAAACAGTTCTTAACCATAAGGGTACTGGGGATTTCATCATTTAGAACTGCTTTTACCAGAGTATTTTGACTTTACACAGCGTTAGAGTTGAAGGTAACCTTATTTCACCATACTTGTACGTTTCAGGGCCTGAAAATAACTTTGTGTACACATGTGTGACGCCTTGTTTTCCACCAGGAAACTGTTCAAAACAGTTCATTTCTGTAAAAAACTATGTCGCTGATGTTTTTCAAGTGGTTTCACAACATAGAAGTTAAGACTCCTCGAGTTTCACTCAACTTTAGATTTGGCCCAATGCAAGTCAAGTGGATTTCAAAAAGTGAGTTTGAGATGTTGAAGTGCACTTTGAAAACAGTTGAAACCATCAAACAGTTCTTAACCATAAGGGTACTGGGGATTTCATCATTTAGAACTGCTTTTACAGGAGTATTTTGACTTTACACAGCGTTAGAGTTGAAGGTAACCTTATTTCACCATAACCGCGTTTCAGGGCCTGAAAATAACTTTGTGTACACATGTGTGACGACTTGTTTTCCACCAGGAAATTGTTCAAAACAGTTCATTTCTGTAAAAAACTATATCGTAGAAGTGTTTCAAGTGGTTTCACAAAATAGAAGTTAAGACTCATTGAGTTTCACTCAACTTCAGTTTTTGTCCATTGCAAGTTAATGGGGATTTCAAAAAGTGAGTTTAAGATGTGAAGTGCACTATGAAAAACAGCTGGGAAACCATCCAAACAGATCTTAACCATAAGGGAACTGGGGATTTTATCATTTAGAACTGTTTTACCATGAGTATTTTGACTTTGCACAGCGTTAGAGTTGAAGGTAACCTTATTTCACCATAACAGGCGTTTCAGGGACTGAAATTCACTTTGTGTACACATGTGTGACGCCTTGTTTTCCACCAGGAAACTGTTCAAAACTGTTCATTTCGGTAAAAAACTATGTCGCAGATGTGTTTCAAGTGTTTCAACTTTCACAACATAGAAGTTAAGACTCATTAAATTTAACTCAACTTCAGTTTTGCCCAATGCAACTCAATAGGATTTTCAAAGCTGAGTTTGAGATGTTGAATTACACTTTGAAAACAGTTGGAAACCATCAAACAGTTCTTAACCATAAGGGTACTGGGATTTCATCATTTAGAACTGCCTTTACCAGAGTATTTTGACTTTCCACAGAGTTAGAGTTGAAGGTAACCTGACTTCATCATAACACTTTTGAAGACCTGAAAACAACTTTGTGTAAACATGTGTGTCGGCTTGTTTTCCACCAGGAAACTGTTCAAAACAGTTCATTTCTGTAAAAAACTATGCCACAGATGTGTTTCAAGTGGTTTCCCAACATAGAAGTTAAGACTCATTGAGTTTAACTCAACTTCAGTTTTGTCCATTGCAGTGATTAATGGGGATTTCAAAAGTGAGTTTAAGATGTGAAGTGCACTTTGAAAACAGTTGAAACCATCACAAACAGTTCTTAACCATAAGGGTACTGGGGATTTCATCATTTAGAACTGTTTTTACAGAGTATTTTGACTTTACACAGCGTTACAGTTGAAGGTAACCTGGGAAATCACCATAGCTTAGCGTTTCCAAGGGCTGAAAATCACTTTGTGTACACATGTGTGACAGCTTGTTTTCCAACAGGAAACTGTTCAAAACAGTTCATTTCTGCAAAAACTATGTGCAGATGTGTTTC
>NW_024384846.1:0-29688 GCF_016835505.1 Polypterus senegalus
AGGGACATTGATATTATCCATATGTATACTGAAATACCCCAGAAGTATTATGTTTGATCAAACAGTAGATAAGTGTGTAAGGAAAACAGCAAAGTCATTATTTGGTTAAGAGGGCCGTTAAACAATTGCAATGATAGTAGGAATCGGACCATTTAATTGACATTAAAGAAATTCAAAAGAACTGAAGGCAGCAACAGATAATGGCAAGACTTTCCAATTCTCACGATACATTAACGCGAGACCTCCACCGCGGCCAGAGCCATGGGGTTGAGAGATGCAAACAAACCCCGGGGGAATGGATTCGTTAAGTTGGGAAAAGTCATGGAGTTGTTGCCATGTCTCAGTTAGACAGAAAAAGTCAAACTTATGATAAGTGAAGAGGTCGTGGATAAGAGGCCCCTTGCTCTTTAATCAGCGGATGTTAAGCGGACCTAAGTTAACAATGGCGTTATCGCATATATCATTTCCCCTTGGGATTAATAAAGTATCTATCTATCTATCTATCTATCTATCTATCTATCTATCTATCTATCTATCTATCTATCTATCTATCTATCTATCTATCTATCTATCTATCTATCTATCTATCTATCATATAGCAACGGTGTTAGCTGACCAGGCTAGACTGGCTAACACACTGTGGTCAGAGACTCTGCCTAAATTAAGACGAGACCTAGACCAGATGGAATTTATTATTTTCGATAGGTCAGCTCTTTTATCCTCACTGCACATTGGATGGAATTAAAATTTGATAACTGAATGAAAATCACGATTTTGTCGGCGTTGGATTGTGATCGATCCTCTAATGCAGGGGTGTCGAAATCCAGTCCTGGAGGGCCGCAGTGGCTGCAGGATTTCATTCTAACCCTTTTCTTAATCAGTGACCAGTTTTCACTGCTAATTAACTCCTGTTCCCTTCATTTTAATAGCCCTGTTCTTAAGGACTTATTCTTCTGAATTGATTCCTTTATTCATTAAATGTCAGCCAAACAGAAATGAGATGTGAAACGAGCCAACAGATAACCAGCTAAATCGGAGCTTCAGACTCCAACCAATTTCACAATAAGACGCAGATTCATGCTATTAATTAAACTCATTATTTAATTCCATGGCTTGTAGGTGCTCTCATTCTGCCACAGTGGACATTTCCAGAACTGTTGATTTTTCTGTTTCTTCAAAGACTACCCTCACAATGTTTTGGTGAGCTGAGAGATCAGCCTTACTAAGACCACCACCTTGCTTTATTTTCACATATTTTGCGATGGGCACAGGTGAGCTGGTCATATGGATTCTTCTTTTGTGTCTCGTTATTGTTTAGCTGCCAATTAAGAAAAAGGAAACAAGTAAGGGGCCTGAATCAATGTAATTAAAGTTAAGGCAAAAGAAGGTAATTAGCAGCAAAAACTTGTCACAAACTAAGAAGATGGTTAGAATGAAAGCTTGCAGCCACTGCGGCCCTCTAGGACCAGAGTTCGACACCTGTGCTCTAATGTGTAATCTGTTGCCCACTTATTTTTCAGTAGGTCCATGGTTGTACTAGTTATTCAAGTCACTGCCTTGCGCTTCACTGTTTACCGAACATGCGGTTAATGCAATTGCAGGCTACGGCGGAAGAGGCTCTCCAAAGAGCATGGTGTGCAAGGCGGGGTCCGGACACGTAAGAGACCACCATTGATCCCAGTGGTAAAATGGCGGCCGCAATGGCCGGGAATCGAACCCTGGTCTCTGCCCTCCCGGCCGTCGTGCCATCTTTAGCTAAAGCACCCTACACCGGATCTCATTAATCCGGGATCAATTTCCAGTCAATGCAGCCAGCCTTTTAATACATACATCCACGGCCATCCCCTTCATGTCCGGAACTCGCCTTGCAACTCCACACGCCTACTGGATTCTCTGCCGCCATAGCCCACACTTGCATGAAGAACAAATATTACAAGCATCCAACCCGCAAAGCATGGATACTAATGGTCTTTTACAACTGCTGCAGGTTTAATCACAAATCAAACGTCAACTTATCATCTCGATATATCTCATGCCAACGGCATTACACCAGTGTGAATGTCTCACTGCGACTGGAACTACATGGTAGGTCAGGAATTTCTTTTTCCTTTTAGTCATTCAGGTGTATATATACTGTACTGTAGTCCTTTATTAAGCTAATATAAAAAGCCAGATTCCCCCTGGGGGCATTTGTCTCATCGTATGGTGACTTTAACGTATATCAATCAGTCTAGATTTACACATCTGCATCAATCTAGATAGATGCAAAAGGAACTGTACAGGGAGACAGAGAGAGAGGCCAATATAACTGTATTATCTGTATGTTTCACGATTAACTTCGAACATGAATTACAGCATTCTATTCTCAAAACTTAGAGATATATGTAATGGGCTACAATTCAGTATTGTAAAGAAAATTACATTTCTGTGTGTTGCTTAGTGTAATGGGCTATAGTAAAGAAAAGGTAGAATTTCTGGAAAATTCTGCTACAGGTTATTGCTGATGGCTATCGACAGGACATAAATATTTACCTGTCTTGCTAAAGAGTCACCTGCTTTGAACAGTCAGACTGCTATTTCTCATCTACACACAATGTGGGGATACAGAACTGTCTGCTTCCTTGGAAAATTAACGAGTTCTGGGGAAATTGGTTTCTAATCAAGTACTCAAAGTAAATGTGTTTACACTATTTGTTATGCAGAGGAAATTGGCTTACACCATTGTTTTCACTAATTGCCATGCTGATCTATGCAGAGATTGAAGCATATATATATTCGTGGGAAAAGAAGAATAAAAAAAGAGAGAAAGAACAGTTAAATATGATCTGAAACTCGGGACTGCTGTATGTTTCTTTTATTCATTACACCATATCGCTGTGACTACACCCATTAGCAACAGTGGCTTGTGCCTGGCCAAAGTTCTACTAGGCCTGAGGACGGTAAACATATACCCAAAGAAACGAAGAACTCCCCCAGCCTGCCCATGGACCGAGAGGCTGCAGGCAGAGAGAGCAGCAAAAACCGCAGAACAGCGCTCCCCGAAAAGGAAGCGTCGAGAAAGAGATTGCATCGGTACTGGTTCAGCAATACCCCAGAGTGCGAACGAGAAACGGTGTAGGGTGCTGTAGCTAAAGGCAGCACGACGGCCAGGAGTGCGGAGACCGGGGTTGGATTCCCGGCCGTGGCGCCAGCCGTTTTAAAACTGGGATCCATGGTCGTCTCTCACGTGTCCGGACCCCGCCTTGCACACCATGCCCTTTGGAGAGCCTCTGCCGCCGTAGCCTGCAATTGCATTAGCCGCATGTTCTGTAAACAGTGAACCGCAAGGCAGCGACCTGAATAACTAGTACAGCCGTGGAGCTACCGAAAATAAGTGGGCAACAGATTACACATTAGAGGATCGATCAGAATCCAACGCCGACAAAATCGCGATATCCGTTCAGCTATCAACATTTAATTCCATCCACTGTGCAGTGAGGATAAGAGATAAATGAGACAAGCTGACACTGCTTTTCAAAGCACGGAGAAGAGCGCCCCGGCAAAGGCTGTGGTCAAAAAGTATATTGCACCCCTTCTGGAGTGGGGCTTTCGTCTCGCATTGGTGGTTCAGTGGTAGAATTCTCGCCTGCCACGCGGGAGGCCCGGGTTCGATTCCCGGCCAATGCAGCCCGTCCTTTTAAAACGAACACCCACGGCCGTCCCCTTCATGTCCTGACCTCGCCTTGCAACTCCACACGCCTACTGGATTCTCCGCCGCCGTAGCCCACTCTTGCACGAAGAACAAATATTACAAGCATCCAACCCGCAAAGCACGGGTACCAATGGTCTTTTACAGCTGCTGCAGGTTTGATCACAAACCGGTGCCGAACCGTTAGGACGGCCTGCCCGGGCCTGACCGCTTACCACGCATGTGCCCTGTAACCAAAAGGAATATTACCTGGCAAAATACATAACATTGTACAAACAGAACATAAGTAGATAAAATAAATGCAGTGAAGTAAAAGAACGACGAAAAGACCCGGGGTAATATGGCTCTGGTGCTCCAGCGAAGGCGGTTCCACACCCCTACACCCGATGCTCTTTAGAACCCCGCCTCATTCCCGCCGCCCCACTAAACAGCGCCACGTCAATCAACTCAGATCCACGCCAATTACAATTTCGATCCCGATCAATGCTACTCGGTGCACCAACTTTATTGTCTATATACGAATCCATTAATGTGTCGGATTTACATCTATAACTCCTATTTCAGAATAAGAGGGGTCATTTATAGTATGTCAGTAATACATTATTATCTAATGCAGAACAAAAGAACAAGAACTCATCTGCATGCGAGACTCAGCAAAAGCAACCCGAAGAGGCCCGGGTTCGATTCCCGGCCAATGCAGCCCGTCCTTTTAAAACGAACACCCACGGCCGTCCCCTTCATGTCCTGACCTCGCCTTGCAACTCCACACGCCTACTGGATTCTCCGCCGCCGTAGCCCACTCTTGCACGAAGAACAAATATTACAAGCATCCAACCCGCAAACACGGGTACCAATGGTCTTTTACAGCTGCTGCAGGTTTGATCACAAATCTAACGTCAACTTATCCTCTCGATATATCTCCTGCCAACGGCATTACGCCAGTGTGAATGCCTCACTGCGACTGGAACTGCATGGTCAGTCAGGAATTTCCCATCCGTTTAGTCATTCTGGTGTATATATACTGTGGTCCTTTATTCAGCTAATAGAAAATGCCAGATTCCCCCGGGGGGGATCTGTCTCATCGTATGGTGACTTTAACGTTTATCAGTCAGTCTAGATTTACACCTCTGCATCAATCTGGATAGATGCGAAAGGAACTGTACAGGAGACAGAGAGAGCGAGAGATCGATATAACCGTATTATCTGTATGTTTCGCGATTAACTTCGAACATAAATTACGGCTTTCTATTCTCAAAACTTGGAGATATACCCAAAGAAACGAAGAACTCCCCCAGCCTGCCCATGGACCGAGAGGCTGCAGGCAGAGAGAGCAGCAAAAACCGCAGAACAGCGCTCCCCGAAAAGGAAGCGTCGAGAAAGAGATTGCATCGGTACTGGTTCAGCAATACCCCAGAGTGCGAACGAGAAACGGTGTAGGGTGCTGTAGCTAAAGGCAGCACGACGGCCAGGAGTGCGGAGACCGGGGTTGGATTCCCGGCCGTGGCGCCAGCCGTTTTAAAACTGGGATCCATGGTCGTCTCTCACGTGTCCGGACCCCGCCTTGCACACCATGCCCTTTGGAGAGCCTCTGCCGCCGTAGCCTGCAATTGCATTAGCCGCATGTTCTGTAAACAGTGAACCGCAAGGCAGCGACCTGAATAACTAGTACAGCCGTGGAGCTACCGAAAAATAAGTGGGCAACAGATTACACATTAGAGGATCGATCAGAATCCAACGCCGACAAAATCGCGATATCCGTTCAGCTATCAACATTTAATTCCATCCACTGTGCAGTGAGGATAAGAGATAAATGAGACAAGCTGACACTGCTTTTCAAAGCACGGAGAAGAGCGCCCCGGCAAAGGCTGTGGTCAAAAAGTATATTGCACCCCTTCTGGAGTGGGGCTTTCGTCTCGCATTGGTGGTTCAGTGGTAGAATTCTCGCCTGCCACGCGGGAGGCCCGGGTTCGATTCCCGGCCAATGCAGCCCGTCCTTTTAAAACGAACACCCACGGCCGTCCCCTTCATGTCCTGACCTCGCCTTGCAACTCCACACGCCTACTGGATTCTCCGCCGCCGTAGCCCACTCTTGCACGAAGAACAAATATTACAAGCATCCAACCCGCAAAGCACGGGTACCAATGGTCTTTTACAGCTGCTGCAGGTTTGATCACAAATCTAACGTCAACTTATCCTCTCGATATATCTCCTGCCAACGGCATTACGCCAGTGTGAATGCCTCACTGCGACTGGAACTGCATGGTCAGTCAGGAATTTCCCATCCGTTTAGTCATTCTGGTGTATATATACTGTAGTCCTTTATTCAGCTAATAGAAAATGCCAGATTCCCCCGGGGGGGATCTGTCTCATCGTATGGTGACTTTAACGTTTATCAGTCAGTCTAGATTTACACCTCTGCATCAATCTGGATAGATGCGAAAGGAACTGTACAGGGAGACAGAGAGAGAGCGCGAGAGATCGATATAACCGTATTATCTGTATGTTTCGCGATTAACTTCGAACATAAATTACGGCTTTCTATTCTCAAAACTTGGAGATATACCCAAAGAAACGAAGAACTCCCCCAGCCTGCCCATGGACCGAGAGGCTGCAGGCAGAGAGAGCAGCAAAAACCGCAGAACAGCGCTCCCCGAAAAGGAAGCGTCGAGAAAGAGATTGCATCGGTACTGGTTCAGCAATACCCCAGAGTGCGAACGAGAAACGGTGTAGGGTGCTGTAGCTAAAGGCAGCACGACGGCCAGGAGTGCGGAGACCGGGGTTGGATTCCCGGCCGTTGCGCCAGCCGTTTTAAAGCTGGGATCCATGGTCGTCTCTCACGTGTCCGGACCCCGCCTTGCACACCATGCCCTTTGGAGAGCCTCTGCCGCCGTAGCCTGCAATTGCATTAGCCGCATGTTCTGTAAACAGTGAACCGCAAGGCAGCGACCTGAATAACTAGTACAGCCGTGGAGCTACCGAAAAATAAGTGGGCAACAGATTACACATTAGAGGATCGATCAGAATCCAACGCCGACAAAATCGCGATATCCGTTCAGCTATCAACATTTAATTCCATCCACTGTGCAGTGAGGATAAGAGATAAATGAGACAAGCTGACACTGCTTTTCAAAGCACGGAGAAGAGCGCCCCGGCAAAGGCTGTGGTCAAAAAGTATATTGCACCCCTTCTGGAGTGGGGCTTTCGTCTCGCATTGGTGGTTCAGTGGTAGAATTCTCGCCTGCCACGCGGGAGGCCCGGGTTCGATTCCCGGCCAATGCAGCCCGTCCTTTTAAAACGAACACCCACGGCCGTCCCCTTCATGTCCTGACCTCGCCTTGCAACTCCACACGCCTACTGGATTCTCCGCCGCCGTAGCCCACTCTTGCACGAAGAACAAATATTACAAGCATCCAACCCGCAAAGCACGGGTACCAATGGTCTTTTACAGCTGCTGCAGGTTTGATCACAAATCTAACGTCAACTTATCCTCTCGATATATCTCCTGCCAACGGCATTACGCCAGTGTGAATGCCTCACTGCGACTGGAACTGCATGGTCAGTCAGGAATTTCCCATCCGTTTAGTCATTCTGGTGTATATATACTGTGGTCCTTTATTCAGCTAATAGAAAATGCCAGATTCCCCCGGGGGGGATCTGTCTCATCGTATGGTGACTTTAACGTTTATCAGTCAGTCTAGATTTACACCTCTGCATCAATCTGGATAGATGCGAAAGGAACTGTACAGGGAGACAGAGAGAGCGCGAGAGATCGATATAACCGTATTATCTGTATGTTTCGCGATTAACTTCGAACATAAATTACGGCTTTCTATTCTCAAAACTTGGAGATATACCCAAAGAAACGAAGAACTCCCCCAGCCTGCCCATGGACCGAGAGGCTGCAGGCAGAGAGAGCAGCAAAAACCGCAGAACAGCGCTCCCCGAAAAGGAAGCGTCGAGAAAGAGATTGCATCGGTACTGGTTCAGCAATACCCCAGAGTGCGAACGAGAAACGGTGTAGGGTGCTGTAGCTAAAGGCAGCACGACGGCCAGGAGTGCGGAGACCGGGGTTGGATTCCCGGCCGTTGCGCCAGCCGTTTTAAAACTGGGATCCATGGTCGTCTCTCACGTGTCCGGACCCCGCCTTGCACACCATGCCCTTTGGAGAGCCTCTGCCGCCGTAGCCTGCAATTGCATTAGCCGCATGTTCTGTAAACAGTGAACCGCAAGGCAGCGACCTGAATAACTAGTACAGCCGTGGAGCTACCGAAAAATAAGTGGGCAACAGATTACACATTAGAGGATCGATCAGAATCCAACGCCGACAAAATCGCGATATCCGTTCAGCTATCAACATTTAATTCCATCCACTGTGCAGTGAGGATAAGAGATAAATGAGACAAGCTGACACTGCTTTTCAAAGCACGGAGAAGAGCGCCCCGGCAAAGGCTGTGGTCAAAAAGTATATTGCACCCCTTCTGGAGTGGGGCTTTCGTCTCGCATTGGTGGTTCAGTGGTAGAATTCTCGCCTGCCACGCGGGAGGCCGGGTTCGATTCCCGGCCAATGCAGCCCGTCCTTTTAAAACGAACACCCACGGCCGTCCCCTTCATGTCCTGACCTCGCCTTGCAACTCCACACGCCTACTGGATTCTCCGCCGCCGTAGCCCACTCTTGCACGAAGAACAAATATTACAAGCATCCAACCCGCAAAGCACGGGTACCAATGGTCTTTTACAGCTGCTGCAGGTTTGATCACAAATCTAACGTCAACTTATCCTCTCGATATATCTCCTGCCAACGGCATTACGCCAGTGTGAATGCCTCACTGCGACTGGAACTGCATGGTCAGTCAGGAATTTCCCATCCGTTTAGTCATTCTGGTGTATATATACTGTGGTCCTTTATTCAGCTAATAGAAAATGCCAGATTCCCCCGGGGGGGATCTGTCTCATCGTATGGTGACTTTAACGTTTATCAGTCAGTCTAGATTTACACCTCTGCATCAATCTGGATAGATGCGAAAGGAACTGTACAGGGAGACAGAGAGAGCGCGAGAGATCGATATAACCGTATTATCTGTATGTTTCGCGATTAACTTCGAACATAAATTACGGCTTTCTATTCTCAAAACTTGGAGATATACCCAAAGAAACGAAGAACTCCCCCAGCCTGCCCATGGACCGAGAGGCTGCAGGCAGAGAGAGCAGCAAAAACCGCAGAACAGCGCTCCCCGAAAAGGAAGCGTCGAGAAAGAGATTGCATCGGTACTGGTTCAGCAATACCCCAGAGTGCGAACGAGAAACGGTGTAGGGTGCTGTAGCTAAAGGCAGCACGACGGCCAGGAGTGCGGAGACCGGGGTTGGATTCCCGGCCGTTGCGCCAGCCGTTTTAAAACTGGGATCCATGGTCGTCTCTCACGTGTCCGGACCCGCCTTGCACACCATGCCCTTTGGAGAGCCTCTGCCGCCGTAGCCTGCAATTGCATTAGCCGCATGTTCTGTAAACAGTGAACCGCAAGGCAGCGACCTGAATAACTAGTACAGCCGTGGAGCTACCGAAAAATAAGTGGGCAACAGATTACACATTAGAGGATCGATCAGAATCCAACGCCGACAAAATCGCGATATCCGTTCAGCTATCAACATTTAATTCCATCCACTGTGCAGTGAGGATAAGAGATAAATGAGACAAGCTGACACTGCTTTTCAAAGCACGGAGAAGAGCGCCCCGGCAAAGGCTGTGGTCAAAAAGTATATTGCACCCCTTCTGGAGTGGGGCTTTCGTCTCGCATTGGTGGTTCAGTGGTAGAATTCTCGCCTGCCACGCGGGAGGCCCGGGTTCGATTCCCGGCCAATGCAGCCCGTCCTTTTAAAACGAACACCCACGGCCGTCCCCTTCATGTCCTGACCTCGCCTTGCAACTCCACACGCCTACTGGATTCTCCGCCGCCGTAGCCCACTCTTGCACGAAGAACAAATATTACAAGCATCCAACCCGCAAAGCACGGGTACCAATGGTCTTTTACAGCTGCTGCAGGTTTGATCACAAATCTAACGTCAACTTATCCTCTCGATATATCTCCTGCCAACGGCATTACGCCAGTGTGAATGCCTCACTGCGACTGGAACTGCATGGTCAGTCAGGAATTTCCCATCCGTTTAGTCATTCTGGTGTATATATACTGTAGTCCTTTATTCAGCTAATAGAAAATGCCAGATTCCCCCGGGGGGGATCTGTCTCATCGTATGGTGACTTTAACGTTTATCAGTCAGTCTAGATTTACACCTCTGCATCAATCTGGATAGATGCGAAAGGAACTGTACAGGGAGACAGAGAGAGAGCGCGAGAGATCGATATAACCGTATTATCTGTATGTTTCGCGATTAACTTCGAACATAAATTACGGCTTTCTATTCTCAAAACTTGGAGATATACCCAAAGAAACGAAGAACTCCCCCAGCCTGCCCATGGACCGAGAGGCTGCAGGCAGAGAGAGCAGCAAAAACCGCAGAACAGCGCTCCCCGAAAAGGAAGCGTCGAGAAAGAGATTGCATCGGTACTGGTTCAGCAATACCCCAGAGTGCGAACGAGAAACGGTGTCGGGTGCTGTAGCTAAAGGCAGCACGACGGCCAGGAGTGCGGAGACCGGGGTTGGATTCCCGGCCGTTGCGCCAGCCGTTTTAAAACTGGGATCCATGGTCGTCTCTCACGTGTCCGGACCCCGCCTTGCACACCATGCCCTTTGGAGAGCCTCTGCCGCCGTAGCCTGCAATTGCATTAGCCGCATGTTCTGTAAACAGTGAACCGCAAGGCAGCGACCTGAATAACTAGTACAGCCGTGGAGCTACCGAAAAATAAGTGGGCAACAGATTACACATTAGAGGATCGATCAGAATCCAACGCCGACAAAATCGCGATATCCGTTCAGCTATCAACATTTAATTCCATCCACTGTGCAGTGAGGATAAGAGATAAATGAGACAAGCTGACACTGCTTTTCAAAGCACGGAGAAGAGCGCCCCGGCAAAGGCTGTGGTCAAAAAGTATATTGCACCCCTTCTGGAGTGGGGCTTTCGTCTCGCATTGGTGGTTCAGTGGTAGAATTCTCGCCTGCCACGCGGGAGGCCCAGGGTTCGATTCCCGGCCAATGCAGCCCGTCCTTTTAAAACGAACACCCACGGCCGTCCCCTTCATGTCCTGACCTCGCCTTGCAACTCCACACGCCTACTGGATTCTCCGCCGCCGTAGCCCACTCTTGCACGAAGAACAAATATTACAAGCATCCAACCCGCAAAGCACGGGTACCAATGGTCTTTTACAGCTGCTGCAGGTTTGATCACAAATCTAACGTCAACTTATCCTCTCGATATATCTCCTGCCAACGGCATTACGCCAGTGTGAATGCCTCACTGCGACTGGAACTGCATGGTCAGTCAGGAATTTCCCATCCGTTTAGTCATTCTGGTGTATATATACTGTGGTCCTTTATTCAGCTAATAGAAAATGCCAGATTCCCCCGGGGGGGATCTGTCTCATCGTATGGTGACTTTAACGTTTATCAGTCAGTCTAGATTTACACCTCTGCATCAATCTGGATAGATGCGAAAGGAACTGTACAGGGAGACAGAGAGAGAGCGCGAGAGATCGATATAACCGTATTATCTGTATGTTTCGCGATTAACTTCGAACATAAATTACGGCTTTCTATTCTCAAAACTTGGAGATATACCCAAAGAAACGAAGAACTCCCCCAGCCTGCCCATGGACCGAGAGGCTGCAGGCAGAGAGAGCAGCAAAAACCGCAGAACAGCGCTCCCCGAAAAGGAAGCGTCGAGAAAGAGATTGCATCGGTACTGGTTCAGCAATACCCCAGAGTGCGAACGAGAAACGGTGTAGGGTGCTGTAGCTAAAGGCAGCACGACGGCCAGGAGTGCGGAGACCGGGGTTGGATTCCCGGCCGTTGCGCCAGCCGTTTTAAAGCTGGGATCCATGGTCGTCTCTCACGTGTCCGGACCCCGCCTTGCACACCATGCCCTTTGGAGAGCCTCTGCCGCCGTAGCCTGCAATTGCATTAGCCGCATGTTCTGTAAACAGTGAACCGCAAGGCAGCGACCTGAATAACTAGTACAGCCGTGGAGCTACCGAAAAATAAGTGGGCAACAGATTACACATTAGAGGATCGATCAGAATCCAACGCCGACAAAATCGCGATATCCGTTCAGCTATCAACATTTAATTCCATCCACTGTGCAGTGAGGATAAGAGATAAATGAGACAAGCTGACACTGCTTTTCAAAGCACGGAGAAGAGCGCCCCGGCAAAGGCTGTGGTCAAAAAGTATATTGCACCCCTTCTGGAGTGGGGCTTTCGTCTCGCATTGGTGGTTCAGTGGTAGAATTCTCGCCTGCCACGCGGGAGGCCCGGGTTCGATTCCCGGCCAATGCAGCCCGTCCTTTTAAAACGAACACCCACGGCCGTCCCCTTCATGTCCTGACCTCGCCTTGCAACTCCACACGCCTACTGGATTCTCCGCCGCCGTAGCCCACTCTTGCACGAAGAACAAATATTACAAGCATCCAACCCGCAAAGCACGGGTACCAATGGTCTTTTACAGCTGCTGCAGGTTTGATCACAAATCTAACGTCAACTTATCCTCTCGATATATCTCCTGCCAACGGCATTACGCCAGTGTGAATGCCTCACTGCGACTGGAACTGCATGGTCAGTCAGGAATTTCCCATCCGTTTAGTCATTCTGGTGTATATATACTGTAGTCCTTTATTCAGCTAATAGAAAATGCCAGATTCCCCCGGGGGGGATCTGTCTCATCGTATGGTGACTTTAACGTTTATCAGTCAGTCTAGATTTACACCTCTGCATCAATCTGGATAGATGCGAAAGGAACTGTACAGGGAGACAGAGAGAGAGCGCGAGAGATCGATATAACCGTATTATCTGTATGTTTCGCGATTAACTTCGAACATAAATTACGGCTTTCTATTCTCAAAACTTGGAGATATACCCAAAGAAACGAAGAACTCCCCCAGCCTGCCCATGGACCGAGAGGCTGCAGGCAGAGAGAGCAGCAAAAACCGCAGAACAGCGCTCCCCGAAAAGGAAGCGTCGAGAAAGAGATTGCATCGGTACTGGTTCAGCAATACCCCAGAGTGCGAACGAGAAACGGTGTAGGGTGCTGTAGCTAAAGGCAGCACGACGGCCAGGAGTGCGGAGACCGGGGTTGGATTCCCGGCCGTTGCGCCAGCCGTTTTAAAACTGGGATCCATGGTCGTCTCTCACGTGTCCGGACCCCGCCTTGCACACCATGCCCTTTGGAGAGCCTCTGCCGCCGTAGCCTGCAATTGCATTAGCCGCATGTTCTGTAAACAGTGAACCGCAAGGCAGCGACCTGAATAACTAGTACAGCCGTGGAGCTACCGAAAAATAAGTGGGCAACAGATTACACATTAGAGGATCGATCAGAATCCAACGCCGACAAAATCGCGATATCCGTTCAGCTATCAACATTTAATTCCATCCACTGTGCAGTGAGGATAAGAGATAAATGAGACAAGCTGACACTGCTTTTCAAAGCACGGAGAAGAGCGCCCCGGCAAAGGCTGTGGTCAAAAAGTATATTGCACCCCTTCTGGAGTGGGGCTTTCGTCTCGCATTGGTGGTTCAGTGGTAGAATTCTCGCCTGCCACGCGGGAGGCCGGGGTTCGATTCCCGGCCAATGCAGCCCGTCCTTTTAAAACGAACACCCACGGCCGTCCCCTTCATGTCCTGACCTCGCCTTGCAACTCCACACGCCTACTGGATTCTCCGCCGCCGTAGCCCACTCTTGCACGAAGAACAAATATTACAAGCATCCAACCCGCAAAGCACGGGTACCAATGGTCTTTTACAGCTGCTGCAGGTTTGATCACAAATCTAACGTCAACTTATCCTCTCGATATATCTCCTGCCAACGGCATTACGCCAGTGTGAATGCCTCACTGCGACTGGAACTGCATGGTCAGTCAGGAATTTCCCATCCGTTTAGTCATTCTGGTGTATATATACTGTGGTCCTTTATTCAGCTAATAGAAAATGCCAGATTCCCCCGGGGGGGATCTGTCTCATCGTATGGTGACTTTAACGTTTATCAGTCAGTCTAGATTTACACCTCTGCATCAATCTGGATAGATGCGAAAGGAACTGTACAGGGAGACAGAGAGAGAGCGAGAGATCGATATAACCGTATTATCTGTATGTTTCGCGATTAACTTCGAACATAAATTACGGCTTTCTATTCTCAAAACTTGGAGATATACCCAAAGAAACGAAGAACTCCCCCAGCCTGCCCATGGACCGAGAGGCTGCAGGCAGAGAGAGCAGCAAAAACCGCAGAACAGCGCTCCCCGAAAAGGAAGCGTCGAGAAAGAGATTGCATCGGTACTGGTTCAGCAATACCCCAGAGTGCGAACGAGAAACGGTGTAGGGTGCTGTAGCTAAAGGCAGCACGACGGCCAGGAGTGCGGAGACCGGGGTTGGATTCCCGGCCGTTGCGCCAGCCGTTTTAAAACTGGGATCCATGGTCGTCTCTCACGTGTCCGGACCCCGCCTTGCACACCATGCCCTTTGGAGAGCCTCTGCCGCCGTAGCCTGCAATTGCATTAGCCGCATGTTCTGTAAACAGTGAACCGCAAGGCAGCGACCTGAATAACTAGTACAGCCGTGGAGCTACCGAAAAATAAGTGGGCAACAGATTACACATTAGAGGATCGATCAGAATCCAACGCCGACAAAATCGCGATATCCGTTCAGCTATCAACATTTAATTCCATCCACTGTGCAGTGAGGATAAGAGATAAATGAGACAAGCTGACACTGCTTTTCAAAGCACGGAGAAGAGCGCCCCGGCAAAGGCTGTGGTCAAAAAGTATATTGCACCCCTTCTGGAGTGGGGCTTTCGTCTCGCATTGGTGGTTCAGTGGTAGAATTCTCGCCTGCCACGCGGGAGGCCCGGGTTCGATTCCCGGCCAATGCAGCCCGTCCTTTTAAAACGAACACCCACGGCCGTCCCCTTCATGTCCTGACCTCGCCTTGCAACTCCACACGCCTACTGGATTCTCCGCCGCCGTAGCCCACTCTTGCACGAAGAACAAATATTACAAGCATCCAACCCGCAAAGCACGGGTACCAATGGTCTTTTACAGCTGCTGCAGGTTTGATCACAAATCTAACGTCAACTTATCCTCTCGATATATCTCCTGCCAACGGCATTACGCCAGTGTGAATGCCTCACTGCGACTGGAACTGCATGGTCAGTCAGGAATTTCCCATCCGTTTAGTCATTCTGGTGTATATATACTGTAGTCCTTTATTCAGCTAATAGAAAATGCCAGATTCCCCCGGGGGGGATCTGTCTCATCGTATGGTGACTTTAACGTTTATCAGTCAGTCTAGATTTACACCTCTGCATCAATCTGGATAGATGCGAAAGGAACTGTACAGGGAGACAGAGAGAGCGAGAGATCGATATAACCGTATTATCTGTATGTTTCGCGATTAACTTCGAACATAAATTACGGCTTTCTATTCTCAAAACTTGGAGATATACCCAAAGAAACGAAGAACTCCCCCAGCCTGCCCATGGACCGAGAGGCTGCAGGCAGAGAGAGCAGCAAAAACCGCAGAACAGCGCTCCCCGAAAAGGAAGCGTCGAGAAAGAGATTGCATCGGTACTGGTTCAGCAATACCCCAGAGTGCGAACGAGAAACGGTGTAGGGTGCTGTAGCTAAAGGCAGCACGACGGCCAGGAGTGCGGAGACCGGGGTTGGATTCCCGGCCGTTGCGCCAGCCGTTTTAAAACTGGGATCCATGGTCGTCTCTCACGTGTCCGGACCCGGCCTTGCACACCATGCCCTTTGAGAGCCTCTGCCGCCGTAGCCTGCAATTGCATTAGCCGCATGTTCTGTAAACAGTGAACCGCAAGGCAGCGACCTGAATAACTAGTACAGCCGTGGAGCTACCGAAAAATAAGTGGGCAACAGATTACACATTAGAGGATCGATCAGAATCCAACGCCGACAAAATCGCGATATCCGTTCAGCTATCAACATTTAATTCCATCCACTGTGCAGTGAGGATAAGAGATAAATGAGACAAGCTGACACTGCTTTTCAAAGCACGGAGAAGAGCGCCCCGGCAAAGGCTGTGGTCAAAAAGTATATTGCACCCCTTCTGGAGTGGGGCTTTCGTCTCGCATTGGTGGTTCAGTGGTAGAATTCTCGCCTGCCACGCGGGAGGCCGGTTCGATTCCCGGCCAATGCAGCCCGTCCTTTTAAAACGAACACCCACGGCCGTCCCCTTCATGTCCTGACCTCGCCTTGCAACTCCACACGCCTACTGGATTCTCCGCCGCCGTAGCCCACTCTTGCACGAAGAACAAATATTACAAGCATCCAACCCGCAAAGCACGGGTACCAATGGTCTTTTACAGCTGCTGCAGGTTTGATCACAAATCTAACGTCAACTTATCCTCTCGATATATCTCCTGCCAACGGCATTACGCCAGTGTGAATGCCTCACTGCGACTGGAACTGCATGGTCAGTCAGGAATTTCCCATCCGTTTAGTCATTCTGGTGTATATATACTGTGGTCCTTTATTCAGCTAATAGAAAATGCCAGATTCCCCCGGGGGGGATCTGTCTCATCGTATGGTGACTTTAACGTTTATCAGTCAGTCTAGATTTACACCTCTGCATCAATCTGGATAGATGCGAAAGGAACTGTACAGGGAGACAGAGAGAGCGCGAGAGATCGATATAACCGTATTATCTGTATGTTTCGCGATTAACTTCGAACATAAATTACGGCTTTCTATTCTCAAAACTTGGAGATATACCCAAAGAAACGAAGAACTCCCCCAGCCTGCCCATGGACCGAGAGGCTGCAGGCAGAGAGAGCAGCAAAAACCGCAGAACAGCGCTCCCCGAAAAGGAAGCGTCGAGAAAGAGATTGCATCGGTACTGGTTCAGCAATACCCCAGAGTGCGAACGAGAAACGGTGTAGGGTGCTGTAGCTAAAGGCAGCACGACGGCCAGGAGTGCGGAGACCGGGGTTGGATTCCCGGCCGTGGCGCCAGCCGTTTAAAACTGGGATCCATGGTCGTCTCTCACGTGTCCGGACCCGCCTTGCACACCATGCCCTTTGGAGAGCCTCTGCCGCCGTAGCCTGCAATTGCATTAGCCGCATGTTCTGTAAACAGTGAACCGCAAGGCAGCGACCTGAATAACTAGTACAGCCGTGGAGCTACCGAAAAATAAGTGGGCAACAGATTACACATTAGAGGATCGATCAGAATCCAACGCCGACAAAATCGCGATATCCGTTCAGCTATCAACATTTAATTCCATCCACTGTGCAGTGAGGATAAGAGATAAATGAGACAAGCTGACACTGCTTTTCAAAGCACGGAGAAGAGCGCCCCGGCAAAGGCTGTGGTCAAAAAGTATATTGCACCCCTTCTGGAGTGGGGCTTTCGTCTCGCATTGGTGGTTCAGTGGTAGAATTCTCGCCTGCCACGCGGGAGGCCGGTTCGATTCCCGGCCAATGCAGCCCGTCCTTTTAAAACGAACACCCACGGCCGTCCCCTTCATGTCCTGACCTCGCCTTGCAACTCCACACGCCTACTGGATTCTCCGCCGCCGTAGCCCACTCTTGCACGAAGAACAAATATTACAAGCATCCAACCCGCAAAGCACGGGTACCAATGGTCTTTTACAGCTGCTGCAGGTTTGATCACAAATCTAACGTCAACTTATCCTCTCGATATATCTCCTGCCAACGGCATTACGCCAGTGTGAATGCCTCACTGCGACTGGAACTGCATGGTCAGTCAGGAATTTCCCATCCGTTTAGTCATTCTGGTGTATATATACTGTGGTCCTTTATTCAGCTAATAGAAAATGCCAGATTCCCCCGGGGGGGATCTGTCTCATCGTATGGTGACTTTAACGTTTATCAGTCAGTCTAGATTTACACCTCTGCATCAATCTGGATAGATGCGAAAGGAACTGTACAGGGAGACAGAGAGAGAGCGAGAGATCGATATAACCGTATTATCTGTATGTTTCGCGATTAACTTCGAACATAAATTACGGCTTTCTATTCTCAAAACTTGGAGATATACCCAAAGAAACGAAGAACTCCCCCAGCCTGCCCATGGACCGAGAGGCTGCAGGCAGAGAGAGCAGCAAAAACCGCAGAACAGCGCTCCCCGAAAAGGAAGCGTCGAGAAAGAGATTGCATCGGTACTGGTTCAGCAATACCCCAGAGTGCGAACGAGAAACGGTGTCGGGTGCTGTAGCTAAAGGCAGCACGACGGCCAGGAGTGCGGAGACCGGGGTTGGATTCCCGGCCGTTGCGCCAGCCGTTTTAAAGCTGGGATCCATGGTCGTCTCTCACGTGTCCGGACCCCGCCTTGCACACCATGCCCTTTGGAGAGCCTCTGCCGCCGTAGCCTGCAATTGCATTAGCCGCATGTTCTGTAAACAGTGAACCGCAAGGCAGCGACCTGAATAACTAGTACAGCCGTGGAGCTACCGAAAAATAAGTGGGCAACAGATTACACATTAGAGGATCGATCAGAATCCAACGCCGACAAAATCGCGATATCCGTTCAGCTATCAACATTTAATTCCATCCACTGTGCAGTGAGGATAAGAGATAAATGAGACAAGCTGACACTGCTTTTCAAAGCACGGAGAAGAGCGCCCCGGCAAAGGCTGTGGTCAAAAAGTATATTGCACCCCTTCTGGAGTGGGGCTTTCGTCTCGCATTGGTGGTTCAGTGGTAGAATTCTCGCCTGCCACGCGGGAGGCCCGGGTTCGATTCCCGGCCAATGCAGCCCGTCCTTTTAAAACGAACACCCACGGCCGTCCCCTTCATGTCCTGACCTCGCCTTGCAACTCCACACGCCTACTGGATTCTCCGCCGCCGTAGCCCACTCTTGCACGAAGAACAAATATTACAAGCATCCAACCCGCAAAGCACGGGTACCAATGGTCTTTTACAGCTGCTGCAGGTTTGATCACAAATCTAACGTCAACTTATCCTCTCGATATATCTCCTGCCAACGGCATTACGCCAGTGTGAATGCCTCACTGCGACTGGAACTGCATGGTCAGTCAGGAATTTCCCATCCGTTTAGTCATTCTGGTGTATATATACTGTAGTCCTTTATTCAGCTAATAGAAAATGCCAGATTCCCCCGGGGGGGATCTGTCTCATCGTATGGTGACTTTAACGTTTATCAGTCAGTCTAGATTTACACCTCTGCATCAATCTGGATAGATGCGAAAGGAACTGTACAGGAGACAGAGAGAGAGCGCGAGAGATCGATATAACCGTATTATCTGTATGTTTCGCGATTAACTTCGAACATAAATTACGGCTTTCTATTCTCAAAACTTGGAGATATACCCAAAGAAACGAAGAACTCCCCCAGCCTGCCCATGGACCGAGAGGCTGCAGGCAGAGAGAGCAGCAAAAACCGCAGAAGCCCTCCCCTTGCACCATCCGGCAATTGCATAGCCGCATGAAAATGAGCCGCAGTAACCGTAAAGCACGCCGAGCACGCAAAAAGGGAAACGATTACACATTAGAACTATCAAATCACCAGAAAAGCCCAAAGCTTATCAAAATTATCACCCTGGGTAGGAAAATTATAACAAGCTGAGGGCATGTTAAAGCCAGAAAGGCCCGAAGCGGAAAAGAATTCCCCTCGGGGGCTTTTTCACCATTGGCGTTCCAGTGGGTCGCTCCAACGTGCCGGTGGTTATTCCGCCGAGCCCCTTCCCGCAAAACCTTAACGACCCGCGCCCCCTGCCATGCTTTCAACTCCGATCTCCTAAATCTCGCAAACACTCATACAACCAATCTCGACCAGATATGCACGCTGGTGATCTCATCGAATTTCCTCCTAATTCGTCATATCCTATCCTCAACGATGAGCGAATTCCCGTCTGTTCATGTGTGATTTCCTTTTAGTCATTGATTAAATCTGCACATTTGCTAAGCTTCAGAGTAGTTCGAGTTGATTTACGATATCGTGTTGATAACTAATAATGAAAGGACTAAGAGAGATAACCCAATATAACTTCTATGATCAATTCAAACAAAACGAAACACCCCAGGAGCCAAAACAGATCCCCAGGCGGAGACAAACGCAGAACCGAAGGTCGAAAAAGAGTACGCAGAATCGAGGCGAAGGGTCGGACGCCAACTAAACGGTCTGTGGCTCTGGTGTCGGCAGTGCCGCCTTGACCCGCTCCGCGCCTTCAATGGCCTGGCTGCTCACCGTCCGATAACACGTCTATAATAGCGCCAGACCGAAATAGGCAACGTCAAAAGGACACGAATCACCGAAAAGGTAGCAGACACATAATCATACTAGAACAAGAATCGCACACATGTTCAAAAGAGGCGCAACGTGAAGAAATGCCGGGAGGCTGGCACTGGTGGTTCAGGGAAACTCCCTGCCGGGTTGGGTTTCCCGGCCAGCAGGTGCTTGAAGCCAACACCGCCTACCCCAGCCGCCCCTTGTACTACGCCCTGTCCACATACAGTCCTCTTCCAAACAAATACTACAGACAACCCCTCACGGGACCAATGGCTTCAGCTGCGGGTTTGACACAATCCCTACTTATCCTCTGATATATCTCCCCAACGCATACGCCATGTGAATGCCTCACTGGACTGAACTGCATGGTCAGTCAGGAATTTCCCATCGTAGCATTCTGTGTATATATACTGTGTTATTCAGTAATGAAAATACCGATTCCCCGGAAGATACTGTCTCTCGATGACTTTAGCTTATCTCAGTTAGATAACTCCATAACTGAAGCGAAGGAACATAGGAGACAGAGAGAAGCGAGAGATCGAATAACGTTACTGTATTTCAGATTAACCAAATAAATTAGCTGTATCAAACGGATACCCAAAGAAAGAAGAACCCAGCCTCCCAGGACGAGGCCGCAAGAGAGCAAAACGAGAAGCGCTCCCAGGTCCGAAAAGTGGATCGTTGTAGCAAACCCCGGTGCGAACGGAAGGTGTGGCGTAGTAAGCGCAGGCCGGTATGGACCAGGTTATCGGCTGCCCACCTTTACTGGACATGCTTCCCGTCGACCCTTGCAACCATGCCTGAGCCTCGGGCCTACAATGCATACGCAGTTCGAAAAGTGAACGAGAGCACCTGATATCATAGCCGTAGGCTATCAAAATAAGCACAGTACATTGGACGATAAACAACCCGACAAAAGGTATCGTCTTCAACATTATCACCCTGTGCGTGGTAAAGATATGAGAACTTACCTGCAAGCCGGGAGGCCCCTGCAAGCTGTGGTAAAAGTACATACCCTCTGATGGATCCGCATGGTGTCATGGTGAATCCTCGCCTGCTCCGCGTTTCCGCAATCCCGCTTTAAAACACAGGCTCCCTTATCCACCGCTAACCAGCCCGATTCTCGCGGTTCACCTTAACACAATATTACAGCACAACCCAAACACGGTACTGGCTTAAGCGCTGGTTGATCCAAATCGTCACTATCTCTATATATCGTCTACTCATAGAATCCCAACTGAACTGATGTCATCAGGAGATCTCAGTTAGTCATCTGAATTATAGATCCTATTCAGTATAGAAAAGCAAATCCGAGATCGTCATCTATGTGATTTAAGTTTACAGTCAGTAATAACTTCATATCGATGGAGAACCAAAGGACAGAGACGCGAGGCAAACCGATATCGTATGTCGCATACCCGAATAATTACGCTTTTATCTCAACGGAAACGCGAACGAGAATCCCCAGCGCCCATGGAACGAGGCTGGGCAGAGCACAACCGGAACGGTCCAGGAAGCGTCAAGAGATGACTTGTTCATATCCCCAGTGCATCTGAGAAGCGGTGGTATGCAAGGCAGATGCGCCAGGAGCGCAACGAGTTATTCGGCCGTGAACGTAAAAGGGATCATGGTGCTTCAATGTCGGACGCTTGCACCAGCCCTTGAAACCTCCGCGTCATGATGACCGTGAGTAACATAAGCGCGCCTGAATACTGTCGCAGGAGTACCCGGAAAAATAGGCGATTCACTGAGGTCATCGACCGGCAAAATCCGTCCAGTTCCTACACATTTAATCCCTCCAGTGCATGAGATCGTAAATGCAACTGACACTGCTTCAAACACCGAAAGCGCCGGCAAGCTTGGTCAAAAGTATATTCCTCTGGGCGCTGTCCCATTGGTACTAAATCTCGCCTGTGGAGCCCGTATTCCGCAAGAGCTGTCTGAACGAACCCGGCGTCCCTTCATTCTGACTCCTCAACTCCGACTCTGGATTCACTTAGCCCACTTTCCAAGAAATTTCGCATCCAACCGCAAACACGTCATGGTTTCGGGTTGACAAGTAGTATCTTCTAATCCCTCAGCGGATTACCGAATTGAAGCAAACGACTGGAACCTTCAGTCGATTCCGCAACTTCACAGCCAATGGATATACGAGTCCCTTCAGCAATAGAAACCAGATCCCGGGATGCTCACGAAATGGGTACAACGTGTCAGTACAGTCAGTTACACGCACAATCTGAATCCCGAAGACTTCCGGGAACGGATAGCCGTGGATCTTAACGTAATCGTAGACGCATTCGGACAGAATTCCCATCCATTAAACTGGAGATATACCAAGCTAATCTTCAGCACATGACCAGGGTCCAGCAGAAGGCACTAAACGTACGCGTCCGAAGAACTCGAGATACGGACTGTAGAATGCCCAAGGCGAGGAAGCGGTGAATCATAACTAAAGCTGAGCAGGATAACGGACAAGTTAGCCGTCCTTCCAAACTGGAGATAAACCCAAGAACAAAGCCCGCTCTCTGCCGGACTGCCGGCAAGCCAAGTAAGATATGCCCCAAGAATGCATAGCCGATTCTAACGGAACTGAGCAACCCAATCAGAACGTGCGTACTGAAAAATGACAAATACACTTAGCGTAGCGACCTCCCGCAAAATGCGCCATCGTTCAGCTGGACCATGTTCTCCACGTGCGGTAAATACAGACCATCCTGGTTCTCAAGCAGGCTAATGCTCGGAAGTTCTGTAAATGACTTACCTCTGAATTACTTACCAATGGACCAGAATAGGGGAATTCCATAGAGGATCCATAGATTCCGCACAATGAACAGTCTTTCACACGAACAATCCGTCCACTGTGACTCAGATAGAACACAGACACTGATCTGCTCAGTGCCACAATGCCCGGAAAGCTAAAGATAAAGATCCAACCTGGAGGGTCCAGTCCTTGCGTAGGGTTATCCAAACTACGGCAATCCATCGAAATCTCCGCAAGATCGCCAGTTGAAGCACCATCGCGAACTCATGGCGCAGAATTCACCCAAGCATCTGGTTACCGCAGCTCATCGCTAGGAAGAAAATTGTGATCAGCTCCTCAGTACGGCCATACTTATCGTGGCTGTTCACCAATCTATGGATACTCCGAATATCTACAGATTAGCCAGGACTGAGCGATAACGACTTAAGCAGTACATTCCATCGTAACACGTCATAAACTGGCATTACCAGAAGAAAATCCCCTACCTGCCATGGACCAAGCTCAGGAAAGCACTAAACGCAGAAACCCAAAATTAAGCTGCAAACGAAGAAGCCTAGGACAAGGATCCCAGTGAGCGAGTAACTGTACTGTGTACTCAAGGATTACCGACTCAGTAGTCGGTTCCAATTGGAATCGCCAGCATTTTAAAACAACCCAGCCCGCCTCGTGTCCGGACCGCGCACGAGCCAATGAGACCGACCGAGCCCAAAGCAAAGCCGATGTCTCTAAACGGACCGCAAGACGCCTGAAAACAGTAAACCGGGAGCGACCGAAAATAAGGGGCACAGACTTCAGGATGGGATCGATCGAATAATCCCGCAATCGCCGATATCCGTTTAGCTATCATCTAATTCCATCCACGTGCATGGGAAGACTAATAACAGCTTAGCTTTCAAGCCGAGGCGCCGAAAGCTTGCAAAATTTGAACCATGAAGACTGCGCGAATGGATTCATGTAAATTGCTCCAAAATAGGAGAAATAGGTTCATTCGCAATCACCGTATTAAACCAAAACCACTGACTCCCCTTCAGTCGACTTAATCTTGCACCCCGCACTGGATATCGATGAGCAACTGCACGAACAAAGTAAAGCACAACCCAAAGCTGGGTACCAATGGTTTTACAGCTGCTCTGGAGTTGACCCTTTCATGCGTTTCACCTGAAATCTCCCCAGAGGCTTCGCTCCGCAATGCCCACCCGCCTTGAAACATGCACGCGTCCGATTTCCCATCCGCTGCTCTGTGTAACACACGTGCCTTATTCAGCTAATAAATGCTCAGTTCTCCAGAAGAACAATCTCAGATGGTGACCTAACGTACAGTCAGGTCTAATTTACCTTCACAATCTGATAGATTGCAAAATAATGTCCACGACGGAGAGAGCTGAGACGAATAACCATGCCGTTTAAAGCTGGGATCCATGGTCGTCTCTCACGTGTCCGGACCCCGCCTTGCACACCATGCCCTTTGGAGAGCCTCTGCCGCCGTAGCCTGCAATTGCATTAGCCGCATGTTCTGTAAACAGTGAACCGCAAGGCAGCGACCTGAATAACTAGTACAGCCGTGGAGCTACCGAAAATAAGTGGGCAACAGATTACACATTAGAGGATCGATCAGAATCCAACGCCGACAAAATCGCGATATCCGTTCAGCTATCAACATTTAATTCCATCCACTGTGCAGTGAGGATAAGAGATAAATGAGACAAGCTGACACTGCTTTTCAAAGCACGGAGAAGAGCGCCCCGGCAAAGGCTGTGGTCAAAAAGTATATTGCACCCCTTCTGGAGTGGGGCTTTCGTCTCGCATTGGTGGTTCAGTGGTAGAATTCTCGCCTGCCACGCGGGAGGCCCGGGTTCGATTCCCGGCCAATGCAGCCCGTCCTTTTAAAACGAACACCCACGGCCGTCCCCTTCATGTCCTGACCTCGCCTTGCAACTCCACACGCCTACTGGATTCTCCGCCGCCGTAGCCCACTCTTGCACGAAGAACAAATATTACAAGCATCCAACCCGCAAAGCACGGGTACCAATGGTCTTTTACAGCTGCTGCAGGTTTGATCACAAATCTAACGTCAACTTATCCTCTCGATATATCTCCTGCCAACGGCATTACGCCAGTGTGAATGCCTCACTGCGACTGGAACTGCATGGTCAGTCAGGAATTTCCCATCCGTTTAGTCATTCTGGTGTATATATACTGTAGTCCTTTATTCAGCTAATAGAAAATGCCAGATTCCCCCGGGGGGGATCTGTCTCATCGTATGGTGACTTTAACGTTTATCAGTCAGTCTAGATTTACACCTCTGCATCAATCTGGATAGATGCGAAAGGAACTGTACAGGGAGACAGAGAGAGAGCGCGAGAGATCGATATAACCGTATTATCTGTATGTTTCGCGATTAACTTCGAACATAAATTACGGCTTTCTATTCTCAAAACTTGGAGATATACCCAAAGAAACGAAGAACTCCCCCAGCCTGCCCATGGACCGAGAGGCTGCAGGCAGAGAGAGCAGCAAAAACCGCAGAACAGCGCTCCCCGAAAAGGAAGCGTCGAGAAAGAGATTGCATCGGTACTGGTTCAGCAATACCCCAGAGTGCGAACGAGAAACGGTGTAGGGTGCTGTAGCTAAAGGCAGCACGACGGCCAGGAGTGCGGAGACCGGGGTTGGATTCCCGGCCGTTGCGCCAGCCGTTTTAAAACTGGGATCCATGGTCGTCTCTCACGTGTCCGGACCCCGCCTTGCACACCATGCCCTTTGGAGAGCCTCTGCCGCCGTAGCCTGCAATTGCATTAGCCGCATGTTCTGTAAACAGTGAACCGCAAGGCAGCGACCTGAATAACTAGTACAGCCGTGGAGCTACCGAAAAATAAGTGGGCAACAGATTACACATTAGAGGATCGATCAGAATCCAACGCCGACAAAATCGCGATATCCGTTCAGCTATCAACATTTAATTCCATCCACTGTGCAGTGAGGATAAGAGATAAATGAGACAAGCTGACACTGCTTTTCAAAGCACGGAGAAGAGCGCCCCGGCAAAGGCTGTGGTCAAAAAGTATATTGCACCCCTTCTGGAGTGGGGCTTTCGTCTCGCATTGGTGGTTCAGTGGTAGAATTCTCGCCTGCCACGCGGGAGGCCCGGGTTCGATTCCCGGCCAATGCAGCCCGTCCTTTTAAAACGAACACCCACGGCCGTCCCCTTCATGTCCTGACCTCGCCTTGCAACTCCACACGCCTACTGGATTCTCCGCCGCCGTAGCCCACTCTTGCACGAAGAACAAATATTACAAGCATCCAACCCGCAAAGCACGGGTACCAATGGTCTTTTACAGCTGCTGCAGGTTTGATCACAAATCTAACGTCAACTTATCCTCTCGATATATCTCCTGCCAACGGCATTACGCCAGTGTGAATGCCTCACTGCGACTGGAACTGCATGGTCAGTCAGGAATTTCCCATCCGTTTAGTCATTCTGGTGTATATATACTGTGGTCCTTTATTCAGCTAATAGAAAATGCCAGATTCCCCCGGGGGGGATCTGTCTCATCGTATGGTGACTTTAACGTTTATCAGTCAGTCTAGATTTACACCTCTGCATCAATCTGGATAGATGCGAAAGGAACTGTACAGGGAGACAGAGAGAGCGCGAGATCGATATAACCGTATTATCTGTATGTTTCGCGATTAACTTCGAACATAAATTACGGCTTTCTATTCTCAAAACTTGGAGATATACCCAAAGAAACGAAGAACTCCCCCAGCCTGCCCATGGACCGAGAGGCTGCAGGCAGAGAGAGCAGCAAAAACCGCAGAACAGCGCTCCCCGAAAAGGAAGCGTCGAGAAAGAGATTGCATCGGTACTGGTTCAGCAATACCCCAGAGTGCGAACGAGAAACGGTGTAGGGTGCTGTAGCTAAAGGCAGCACGACGGCCAGGAGTGCGGAGACCGGGGTTGGATTCCCGGCCGTGGCGCCAGCCGTTTAAAACTGGGATCCATGGTCGTCTCTCACGTGTCCGGACCCCGCCTTGCACACCATGCCCTTTGAGAGCCTCTGCCGCCGTAGCCTGCAATTGCATTAGCCGCATGTTCTGTAAACAGTGAACCGCAAGGCAGCGACCTGAATAACTAGTACAGCCGTGGAGCTACCGAAAATAAGTGGGCAACAGATTACACATTAGAGGATCGATCAGAATCCAACGCCGACAAAATCGCGATATCCGTTCAGCTATCAACATTTAATTCCATCCACTGTGCAGTGAGGATAAGAGATAAATGAGACAAGCTGACACTGCTTTTCAAAGCACGGAGAAGAGCGCCCCGGCAAAGGCTGTGGTCAAAAAGTATATTGCACCCCTTCTGGAGTGGGGCTTTCGTCTCGCATTGGTGGTTCAGTGGTAGAATTCTCGCCTGCCACGCGCGAGGCCGGTTCGATTCCCGGCCAATGCAGCCCGTCCTTTTAAAACGAACACCCACGGCCGTCCCCTTCATGTCCTGACCTCGCCTTGCAACTCCACACGCCTACTGGATTCTCCGCCGCCGTAGCCCACTCTTGCACGAAGAACAAATATTACAAGCATCCAACCCGCAAAGCACGGGTACCAATGGTCTTTTACAGCTGCTGCAGGTTTGATCACAAATCTAACGTCAACTTATCCTCTCGATATATCTCCTGCCAACGGCATTACGCCAGTGTGAATGCCTCACTGCGACTGGAACTGCATGGTCAGTCAGGAATTTCCCATCCGTTTAGTCATTCTGGTGTATATATACTGTGGTCCTTTATTCAGCTAATAGAAAATGCCAGATTCCCCCGGGGGGGATCTGTCTCATCGTATGGTGACTTTAACGTTTATCAGTCAGTCTAGATTTACACCTCTGCATCAATCTGGATAGATGCGAAAGGAACTGTACAGGGAGACAGAGAGAGCGCGAGAGATCGATATAACCGTATTATCTGTATGTTTCGCGATTAACTTCGAACATAAATTACGGCTTTCTATTCTCAAAACTTGGAGATATACCCAAAGAAACGAAGAACTCCCCCAGCCTGCCCATGGACCGAGAGGCTGCAGGCAGAGAGAGCAGCAAAAACCGCAGAACAGCGCTCCCCGAAAAGGAAGCGTCGAGAAAGAGATTGCATCGGTACTGGTTCAGCAATACCCCAGAGTGCGAACGAGAAACGGTGTAGGGTGCTGTAGCTAAAGGCAGCACGACGGCCAGGAGTGCGGAGACCGGGGTTGGATTCCCGGCCGTTGCGCCAGCCGTTTTAAAACTGGGATCCATGGTCGTCTCTCACGTGTCCGGACCCCGCCTTGCACACCATGCCCTTTGGAGAGCCTCTGCCGCCGTAGCCTGCAATTGCATTAGCCGCATGTTCTGTAAACAGTGAACCGCAAGGCAGCGACCTGAATAACTAGTACAGCCGTGGAGCTACCGAAAATAAGTGGGCAACAGATTACACATTAGAGGATCGATCAGAATCCAACGCCGACAAAATCGCGATATCCGTTCAGCTATCAACATTTAATTCCATCCACTGTGCAGTGAGGATAAGAGATAAATGAGACAAGCTGACACTGCTTTTCAAAGCACGGAGAAGAGCGCCCCGGCAAAGGCTGTGGTCAAAAAGTATATTGCACCCCTTCTGGAGTGGGGCTTTCGTCTCGCATTGGTGGTTCAGTGGTAGAATTCTCGCCTGCCACGCGGGCGCCAGTCGCGTATAGTTGACACAGACTGCTTAGCCAATCAGTGCACAGCAAGCCCGTTGCTCCTCAGAGACCCGAGTTCGATTCCCAAGCGAGGTGAATGCCCGTTATGTGGGTGTGTGTTCTTTCTTCAAAATGCTTTGGATTAAATAAGAATAAAACATAAATTAAATACTTGATGCAGGGTCCAACTGTGCATTGTGAATTTTAATTTCCAGACAACGACAATGGATTTTTTTTGACGTATTGTTTAATGTGTAAGGTGCTTAAGACTGGGTTGAAATCTTACCTTGAAACATACAGGACACATTTTTTTGAACCATAGCAATGATTTTTACTTTAATAATGAAAAAATGTCTCACACAAAAAGTTAAGCCAAATATTGCAACAACAGAAAAAAAACATATGTACATAATTATTTAAACATATTTAGCATGAGGCAGATTACCAGTTTTATAAAATTTGTTAAAGACTTGTGAACTTTCAGCTCTTTGCTAAACCACAATCCTATAAATGTTCCTCATAATTATACATACTCAGGAGAACCAAAGAGGCACAACAAAGAAAGTCACTATATTTTCCCAATTATTCGCTAAACTATTTCTTTTTTTTTTTTATTTCCCTCTTTTCCTCCTCCCACCTCCTCCTCTCTGTTTCATAAAAAGCTGATGTTTGGAATTCTTTCCAAGTCATCTCCCTTTCCATCCCCTTATCCTTATAAAGGGAGAAGACCTTGGCTGGGCAGTAAATGTATTTGCCAGGGTGTCCTGGAAATGCCACATGCATATGAGGGCTGTTAGGACCCTGCTTGAGCTGCAACTGGCAAAATCGACAGATGCGACCCTGAGGCTGCGGATCAGGCCTTTTCCGTTTCGGTTGTCCTTTCTCTTCTACTCTTTTCCTCGTGGCATCTAGTTCCCGCTGAAAGAACTCCGTTTCTGCAAAATCTTTAAATTGCATTTTTGGATCTGTCAGTCCCTCTGATCCATACATTTTGAAAACTTTATGAGAACAATAGAAATAACGAACAGGGCCTTGCTGGTAAAAAAAATGAACTGAAGAGCCATCATTTTCGTGCCTTGATTTTGGCTGACCACATGAAAGACAGGATTTTGTCCTTTTCTTGTGTATTTGGGGCAGT